>NW_015112695.1:486356-504579 GCF_001443285.1 Poecilia latipinna | reverse complement strand
AGATGGCCGCCGTATTTCCTGCGCCGGAGCGGTCCATGAGGCGTCTATGCTTATATTATGTCTATGGAAGCCACCTCCCCCGACGTAGACGTCAAACCGGAAGTGATGAGTGACTTGATTGTTGTTTATTTTTATGTGGTGGGATTGGAATACAAAAATTATGGTATGCTAATTATAATAATTACTATTATAACAAAGATAATTATATTGTATATTAAAAATATGTTATTTCTGCACAAGTATGAATTTCTTTTGTAGATTTTTTGTGCCCATTTCCATCAAGCGCTTAGAGGACTATATTGCTCAATATTGCACAGGCCAGAAAACAATAAAAATTTATATATTTCAGCAGCTCATGAAAGATATCTTGCCCTGCAAGCTTTAAAACAAATTTAAGGCTGTTTTGGAGGAAACATTTTCATAACCAGCCATACATCCACTTTGCAAGACTGGAGGGGAATCCAAGATGTTACGCTTCCCTGCAACACTTTCCAACTCATTCTGGGGGATTCCCAAGCATACAGGCCACACAATGTTAGATATACGTTAGCCATGAACGTCTCGTTGTTTTCTGTAAAAGTCTCACCTGCAAAATGTTTTCCTTTAATGTGATTTTTAAGTCTTGAAGCAAAATGAAGAACGATTTCACTAACAGTGAGTCTAAATCTTCCCTAATTTAGCATAGAGTATCAAATATAGATCATTAATGGTGCCAAACATAGATGTAACATCAATTTGAAATTCACCCAAAACATTATGCAATGTAGAAAACCCTTTAATGTACCAAGCATTACATAAAAAAGTAAAAAAAAAAAGGAAACAAGGTGCAAACTAAAAGGGCAGAAAAAGAAAACAAATATTTACAGAAGTTAAACCACTAAAAGAACAGTGCAGTGAACACAGAACAATCTGCTGGTATTAATTGTTTTATAAAAACATGAATAACTGCTAGAAGAAGAACTAAAGCTTATAGGTGGGTTTGGTCTGTAGTTTACATGGGCTTCAGAAAAGCCAACATAGAACTTAAAGAGCCTTCCAGTCTATGGGAGACTTTCCGCATTTCTCTAGCAACTCGTTGGCCTTGGAGAAATGTCTGCAACCAAAAAATCCTCGATGAGCAGACAGTGGGGAAGGATGTACGGTCTGCAGGACGTGGTGGCGTTTCTATAACAGAAAGGAGGACATCCTCGTCATAAGTAATCGGCACAAGCAAGCTTTGCTGAGTGTTAAAATGTACGAGTTAGCAGACTCACTCGGTTAATTGAAGCCCCTTTTTTCTGTGCGTACGATCCCCACAGCATGAAGACGACGCCCTCTTGATTGCTGCTGAGCCACTGAATCACAGCGTCAGTGAAGGTCTCCCAGCCTCTGTCTTTATGGGAGTTGGCGTGGTGCGCCCTGACAGTCAGCACGGCGTTGAGCAGCAGCACACCTGGTGAGAAGTTAAAAACATAAAGACAGGAAAGTTGTGGATGAAAGAAAAAATTTTTTTTTTTTGCTTAATCATTTAACAGAATGTAAATCAATAGAAGTCCCTTGTCTGGCCCATCCAGTCAGGTCGCCGTGGCCTGGGTGCTGGAAGCCGTCGATGTCTGTGGCCAGCTCTTTGTACATGTTCTCCAAACTGAAAATAGAAAGCAAAACGTTAAAAATGGAAGGCAAAAAACTTTGGTTCGAGTGTTCGTACAACTGCAAGGCCGTACTCTAAAGTTAGATGAGTTTGCAGATTTTTCAAAGGATAATAGTAGCTTCAGCCAACTAAATAACATTGAGAGCACTTCACTTAGTTTGAACCTGAATTTGATGCGGGTTAGGGTATTTTTTCTAAATATTTGAATGAGAGTGTTTAATTCAAAAACTAAAATACTGATGGGTAGAATATCAAAATATGGGTGTGACTGTATGGCATTTAATGAGAATCATTAGATTTTTCTCCATTTCAAAAGGAATAAAGTCTAAATGCAGAACATTTTTACCATATTTATGTAGATCTGGAAAAAAGCCGAAATAAATTCCTCACCTTTCAAGAAACATTTCAGCCCCATACATCTCTTATTCAAGTTGTGGCAACAAAATAATCCAATACTAAACTTTGTCATTATTACTCTCAATTAATAGTCTGCTGTTTTCATGAATAAAGAGGTGGAGTGATGAAAATCTTGTCATTTTTCTTGGTTTTTGTGGTATGAAAGATGCATTGAAAATTGTACCAAACGCCTCTTTTCAGGTAAACATCATAATTCCTGTTTGAGGTCATTATTGTTTTATTTTTTTATTTTTGTTGACACAAAGTCTTCCCTTAAATCTTGAAATACCCGTGTGGAAAGACAGTCAGGACACTTAAAATGTGAACACTGCATAATCAGTTTCTGTTCATTATAAACAAAACAAAAACAAAAACACAGCCTTCAAACCTCGGAGGAGGAGGAACTGGTCTTTTCACACTGAAGCACAGTCCGTGCGCTTGGCCTGGACCATGATATGGATCTTGACCTAGAATGACCACTTTAACCTAAAATCGAAGACAAAGACTTTACTACATTTAACAACTCTCTCCAGGAAAAACATGTTTGGTTTTTATAGGCTTTTGCCATTTTTTTTTTTTCAAAAAAAGAAAAAGAAAAAAGGAAAATTTATAGTTAGCAGCATGTTGCCTTGTAAGCAGGAAGGTCTTGGGTTTGAAACCTGGCCTGGGGTATTTCTGCATGGAGTTTGCATATGTGGTTCCCTCAGGTACTCTAGCTAAAAAGCTAAAAAAAGTCTGATTAGTGTGTAGTTAATTAATGTACTTTAGAAAAAAATCGTCAGAGCTATGGACCTAATAAACACGTGCTTTGAGTTGGCTTTTGAAAGAAATGGCCTCAATAAAACCATCAGGTGTTGAAATTTATATACAAAAATAACTGCAAGTACTTCTACCCTAATACCTACATGGATATTATAGTTATGCACTTCAATCACTCAGTTTCTCCGGGCATAAAGTTGCGTACTCATGAGCCACACTTACATCTGTGATGTGGCACACCTCGCTCCAGGTGAACACTTGTTCAGCAGGTGGGTAAACTGTGTGGCGTTTCCTCTCTTCGGAAACAAATTGCATCAACTGTGGCAAAAGTGTAAAAAAAATAAATAAATAATTGAAACACCTGATAGTAAACAGTGTGTGTGGAAAATCTCCTCTTCTCACCTGTTTGAAGTAGGGCTTTCTGAACTCAGCAGCCAGCTCCTTCCTCCAGCTCTCCCCGAACCCTGGAGGAGTCTGAGCGGAAGCCAGCCTCTCCAGCGCCGCTCTCTTGTTGCGAGCCATCCTTTCCAGCTGCTCCGGGGACAGAGGACTAGGAGGCGGGCTTTGCTGCTCCGCCAGCACCGAAGCGCATTTCTGCTTCTTCTGCAGGATTTTGGTATATTGAGCAAAACACAAAGCCGGTGAGAGAAGCGTTCCCCGGAGAGAAATCTGCTTTAAAATCAGATGACGAAGCGGTGCTAACAGTTTCATGCTAGTAAAACTCGTTTGGCAACGTTCAACAACAGAAGGTGATCCTGAACGCAGCTTGGAGTAAGCTTGTCGCGGGAGAACTCGACGATATGAAATACTACAAAATAACACTGACTATTTTGTAAGTCTTTTTGAATTAAAATGTCCCTCGGCTTAGGTTCGCAAGCTGTTTCTAATGATGATTTGCCATCTGTTTGTAAAAGTAGCGATACTCACCGGCTCTTGTGCATTCTCCTCCGGTTCGTTTACCTCATTAGAAGCTCTCTTTTTCGATACCGGCGAAAAAAATGAATTGATGGTTTTCTGTCCAATCATTCTTGTTGCAAACACTTTGGCGGTGAGCTGCGGAAAGAAATATAAGGCTTGATTGTAAAGACCACGAGACCCTCAGGTAAACTAACGTTGTCAGTTCGATAAATTAAAAGAATTCGCGCCTAAACAAAGTGACGAAAGCACCTATTATAATGAGCTGAGTGGTGTTCAAGATGTACCAGAGTTTTCTGTTCTTACACAACTTTACATTTTAAAAAAAATTGGTTACAAGTGCGTTTTTATTCATCATGATAATTAGTTGTTACACTGAAGTAGTTTAAACATTTATTCAAATTAATTGTGACTCATCATGGGTAATTAAAAAAACACAACGGATTCTCAGAAAATAATATTACACAAGACCAACAAACATTTGTCGACAGACAATGGGACTCAACGAGAGTTAAGTCACAGAAGGTCATTGTTTTAGCTGGTTGTTCACCTCAATGTTTATCCAAGTTTTTATTAGCAGAAAGCCATGAATTTACTGAAATAGAGTGTGTGAAATTAATTTAATACCCTTCATACAGGATAGTTTGATAGAGTTTGTCACATTCCTTGGTCTACATTTTAATATTTTCTAGCAAAAATAAATAAACTGGCTGACCTTATGTAAAATGTAAAAAGTAGAAATTAGGGATTACTTAAAATGTGAAGCTTTTCTACTCAACATCAACATACATATAATATGCATTTTCAGTGAAATAAACCTTGTAGTTGTAATTTGTTTTATTCCCCTTGGTTTACACAGGAAAAACGTTCCCCATCAGTGTGTCGCCACATCAGGCTACAGAAACGGACAAGTTTCTGCTTGGGGGACAGAATAAACGTCTGTGCAGCAATGATGTCCCACGAAGAAGCCCCAGGAAAAAGATGATAAAGATGGAGGAACATGAGTGCGAAGAGGAGGAGGAAAAGGACCCGTCTTTTGAAGAGTTTTCTCATCCTATTCCTTGGCAAAAAATAGAAGCAGAGGGACTGGACTGTGATTATGCATTGCTCTTCTTGAAAGAAGAGGCAGATAACCTGTTCAGACAGCTGGAGGAGGAGGTGGTGTACTCAACAGGTACTTATTTTTTGCAAAGATGCGGCTTGAATTTGCAGTTTCATAGTGTGACAGCTGGTTGTTTTGTTTTTTTCTTACAGGAGAGGAATCAAAGGTCCAAGTGTTTGGAAAGGTGTACAACATACCGAGGAAACAGGCGACCTATGGGAACGCAGGCCTCACCTACACTTACTCCGGAGTGAGGCATCTGGCTTCCCCCTGGACTCCGACCTTGGAGTGCATCCGAAACGCGGTCACAGACGCGACCGGACGGCAGTTCAACTTCGTCTTGATCAACAGGTGACAAACTTCCCAACGCCTACTCCAGAAGTTCAGAGTTGGACAAACCTGAGCCTCGGTTATCTCCACCAGGTACAAAGATGGACAAGATCACATGGGGGAGCATCGGGACGACGAGAAGGAGCTGGACCCTTCCTGTCCCATCGCTTCCGTCTCTCTGGGAGCAGCTCGAGACTTCGTCTTTAGACACAGAGACGCTCGAGGGAAACGGAGCAACCGACGGATCGATCCCGTGAAGCTGGAGCTGGCTCATGGAAGCCTGCTGCTCATGAACCCTCCCACCAATACCTTCTGGTACCACAGCCTTCCGGTTCGGAAGAAGGTCCTCTCGCCTCGCATTAATCTCACCTTTAGACGCATCTTGGAGGACATCGCTGAACAGTCAAAGAGGAGCATTAACATCAAAAACCCGGATTAAAGTTTGCATTTTTAACAAATACTGCTATGGTAAATAAAGATTTTAATATAGTGTCCAAACATTTCCACTAAATCTGTTTAACTTACTTTAGATGTTGCCTGTTACCCATAAAGAAACGGGTCATGTTTTCTTTCATTTCAATTTGTTTTAAATCAAGAAGAAATCTTCCACATGCCTATGATTATGGTGGCATCACAAAAGGCAGATTTTTCTTTTCCCTTTTTTATGTCAAGCAAATACGTGAATAATGGGTGTTAACTAATCTCAGCTGATTATGTCTGCCTTGTGATATCAGACAGAATTTACAGAAAACTAACTTTTTTTTTCTGTGCACTCTAGAAATTAACTGGGGAAATCTGTGCTTTTCTGCCCAGCTGTGGTTTTAGTGTCATGATATACTGCTCAAAAAAATAAAGGGAACATTTCACTTTAATTTTGTGTGTGGCTCCAAATCCAGGCCTCCATTGGTTAATAAATCTGATTTCCATTGATGATTTTTGTGTGATTTTGTTGTCAGCACATTCAACTTTGTACAGAACAAAGTATTCAATGAGAATATTTCATTCATTCAGATCTAGGATGTGTTATTTGACTTTTCCCTTTATTTTTTTGAGCAGTATACATTTGTCAGTGGAGAAAATGCATGTATACACAACTTAAAGTAAATTTTGTCACATAATTAGTTCCCGTCTTAAAAATATCTCTAATTTAAAAATGTAATTTCCTAAATCTGTTTTAGAAAGTCCTGTTTTTTATCATCTGAATCTTCCAGGACATGGCAGAATGTGCATTTCGGTCAAAGACAATTTAACATAGTTTAAAAATAAAAAAAACCTCATTGATGTTGGTGCATTTGCAACAGTCTCACTTACATGAAACACAAGAGTAAAACTTTATTATTTTTCTTTTAAATTTGAAAACAATCACTTTCAAAGACATGAAAATACATCAGTGCAAACATCCGGACAGACGCTGCTGCATTTAGATTTTCTCGGTTTGGTAGGAAACTTGCAGTTATTTACTGCCGAGGACTTAAAAACATTCAGGATAAATTGCCCAGAAGCATCTGCACATAATCAAGTCTCGATAACGAAGCCGACTAAAAATCTGCAGAACCTGGACACCATGAGCAGCGGCTTGGATGCAACGTAATTTTAGGTAAGATAGGACAGCCCTAAGAGTTGCTGCATAAGTGGTTTCATATGATCGAAATGCTGAACACTGACAACAACATGGCACTTTATCTTCCACCGTGCAGGTTTACAAATCACAGCATAAACAAGATTTAAAATGGCAGAGTAGTAGCTGAAATTACCAGTGTAAGAGTTTACAGCTGCTGTTGGGAATGATGGGAATGTAAATTAAACAAGGCTGCAGCTGGGACTATTTCACTGATAGGTTTTTTTAATGTGTAACAGCTTTATTTCACTTTATTATTAAGTGTCTGCGATTTACAGGAATTTTGACAAATTAACAGGAATATCTAACAGCATTTTTCATTTATATTTACACCACTGCATGATTACAAAGTCAAAAATATTCTGAAAAACTCCTCATTTGGAGTGTAATCACAGGGCACTGTCAAGTATTCCTGTCGTCTGTTACAGGAAACTGTTCAAAGTGTTAAACACAAGTAGCTTATGTGACAATATCTGAGAAATCCTGCAGGTCCATTATCTTTGGGATTACCGGCCTCCGTTTCGGTTTCCATTGCGACACGACGCTGTGACAACTCGGTGCAAAGCTGCCGTCACGAAGCCACCCGGTGGTAACCACGGCGAGAGGTCGATCAGGCGACCACTCGATCGATCGTCGGCCGTCGCACTCTCTCGTAGAAGAGCATGTACGCGTTGGAAGACAGCACCTCCTGCAGGCTGGCTTTCCGCACGGAGTCGTCAGACACCCAGAGCCACTGACAGCTGAAGGGTGAGGCGCTGCAGGCCGAGGGAGGGCTGCGGCGGTAGGTGACAAAATGTCCTGAGTGCATGTCACCATGGTGAACCAACACCGCTGTTAGCTGGAATAAATACTCTGCGGAGCTGGAAGGAGACACAGAGATCCGGGCGTCAGCTCGGTGAAACCCCCTGCATGTCCGACCTGTGCATCCTTACATCGCTCAGGTGTAATGAAGTTTTCGCTGTAGAGTTTGCATTATAAGCACAAAAACTAATAAATAGCACTTAAGTGATAAAAACTGTCCTGCTTTCTAAAAGTTATATTAATTTTATCCATTTGTCATTTTAAGCTTTTGAAGTTTTAATCTTTTCATGCTCAGATTTTCTTTGAGAACAAAAAAAAAAAGTCTCCCATGGGACATTTTACACCAGCCACAGATTTTGACTAATCATAATTTTGAAAGATTCTCTCCAACATGCTGACAATCATATTTTAATGAGACTAGGTGAGTGAAATAACTATTATCTTCCAGCAGGAGACTTCTAAGATTTGTTTTAGTTTGGCTCTGTCAATTGGCCCAACCGGCTATCAGAACCACCATCAGTCTAATCATTTCTAATGTATTGTGTATGTTGACCGGCCTGTTTTAAGCCTCTGCGAAACACTTGTTGCATTTTTTTTTATCTCTCTGAAAAGATACAAGGTTTGTTTAAAGGCACCACTCTTTGATAGGTGGCCATGTCATAAAGCGCTGATGATGAACGGCTGCTGCTGAGTTTACCTGAAGTCATACGAGAGACCGAGCTGTGGGCTCAAACCAGGAGAGAGAAGAAATACAGAAGAACAGGTTCCATTAGAGAAAGGCTTGTTGTTGTTATGATGTTCTGCACCTGGAACAAAAAAAAAAATGGGGAAAGAAAATTGAAGCAAAAAAAAAGCAAAGAAAGAGAGAACGATGCTGTTAAAAATAAAAATGCCTATTAATCCAACACACCTGTCCCATTGGCTTTTAACCTTTCTGTGGAATCCTCCAAACTTTCTGTCTTTATGGCTTTAGGAGCCGATGTGAACCGCTGACTCCTCTGTGTGGAGCTGTTGTGTTTGTAGCGATCCATCGACAGATACTCCGTGAACTGGACGTGCTCCTGACGCTTGATGGGCGTTCCTTCACTGGACCACGTCAGTCTTTGTAGGTGGATGCAGAGGCACTGAGGGAGCTTAAAATACATGAAACAAGGGTTGCATTTCTTTCCTCTCTATGAATAAAAATGTGAAACACGCATTCATTGTGTACCAGCAACTAAAATCTCTTAACGGTTTAGGGAGAAAACCGATAAAAAAAAAAAAAAATAAAAACCTTTCCAAGTTTCAGCTGTTTAACAAACGTCGTCCTCTGGCTTTCAAAAACTTGCCCGTTTCTTGTCGAGCTTTGTTGAAGCTGAAGGACGACATAAAGACGGTAAAGATCAACCGAACCATGTCTGTTCACAAACAATGGAATTATTTTACAGAAACTAAAGTACCTTTGTGCAGTTTTCACACTCCACCTCTTTGATTGTCTCTGACGAAATGAAATGCTGCAGACACTGATCTAGAGAGAGAGGCCGACCCTGAGAGGAAAGACGGTTTAAGTGAACAGAAACAAAAACCAGCTGCTGATGAGCGACACACTGTATTTACAGAGCTGAAACCTTTCCACGTTACAACTTATTAGACTTATATGAGGTAGGCAAACAGAAACTAGTGCATAATTGTGGAGAGGAATGAAAGCAGTAGATGGTTTTCAAAAGTTGATTACAAATTAAGCTCTGAAAAATGCAGTGTGGATTTGTATTCCTAGAACCTAGACATTTAGCTCAGGTAAATGTAACAGGATTCCTTCCAGGATTGCCCTATATTTAGCTGTAGCCATCTTCCCATCAACTCTGACTAGCTTTACTTTTCCTTGCTGAAGCATCCCCACAGCATGGTGCTGCCACCTCCATGTTTCACCATATAGAAGGTGTGCTCCGGGTGAATCCAGTGTTTGCTGTATCCCTGCATGGATTTTAGCAAACAAAATGTCTTATATTCATCTTTCAACAATGGCTTTCTTCTTGCCACTGCTCTATAGGGCTTAGATCTGTAAAGTGCACCATAGATAATTTGTCCTGTTTTCAAATTCTCCTACCCGAGTTGTGAATCTCTGCAGCTCCTCCAAAGTTACTAATGCCACACTCTTTAGATATTAATCTGTAAAGACTTTTGAAAACCAAGAATCCATTTTTTTCCACTTCACAATAATGCGCTAACCAATCATGTAAAGTGCTACATTAATAATCCTGCCTTTTCAGCTTACCCACTGAGGAAGAGGGATGGACAAAGAGAGGCTCTCAAATGAGTCGTACCGTACTGGACTCTGTTAATGAACAAAGTTGAGTTGTTATTCACAAATTCATCAAAACCAGCATGTTACTTAATTCTATATCTCAAAGAAACACACTTGGATTTCACAGTGCTTGCACGACATATTGCTCGTTAGACGACCGTGAAAAGGATGCTGGAACTTCCAGAGACCCGGCATCGGATGAAGAGGAGCTGCAGAGAAAATTAACTAAATATAACACACTCATTTGCTGGTATTCTTAATTTGGCCTCTTGATTTTTATTTTTTATTCATACCTCGACTAATGCAGGCCATAGTTTTGTCCTCTTCATCAGGAAGAGGCTAGAAACAAAGCAAACACAAAGTAGGAGAACATTTAACTAAAAAAAACAAAGATTTGTGTGACTTCTGCAGTTTGGGATCCCCGGTGCATGTGGAGACAACTTACCTCCAGGGACTGCATGTCAAACAAATGTGTGACTTTGGGTTGGCGATTTCGCTCCTCCTCTAGAGAAGACGTGAGGACGTGAAAAAGTTCATGTGCATCCTTAAAAGGGAAGAAATCAGATTTTTAGATGTTGCAAAATAAGTTAAAGCTCCATTCAGAAGTTTACAATTGCATCTCATCAGCATGGATGCCAGGTTGAGTTTGGGCTTTTAATTATGCATTTTAAGCACTTATTTTAAAAACTGCAAATGGACCACATGTTATTTTTGTAGCTTTCAACAAGCTTCCAGCACAATTCTTCTTGAATATTTGACAACTTTTTAAAATGAGAATTAACAGAATGCCTTTAGGTCAGTTTGTTTTATTGCATATATCTGGCTTTTAAGCTAGCCAAAATTTTAATTAAGGCTGCTATTAGGACTTTATTCAGAAGGATGAATCAAAGCCAATGTTCAAGTGTGTTTTAAATCATAGTCCTGTGCATCCCAGTTTCAAACCTGTGATCCAGACCATCATTCTCAGTTAAAGGCTGCTCAAACATTTATACATTTGAGCTGAAAGTCACAGCTGCTCACAGAGACAAGCCCAATGCCTTCTGGAGAAAGTTTTTTTTCTCATAAATTAATCGATGAGACAACGATTAATTTATACACGATGGCTAGAAGAATACGCAGAGGAGTCAAGAAAAGGCTTTCACACCTAAAAACGCCAAATCAGAGGTACAGCATAGTGGTGGCACCACCATGCTGAGGGCCTATCTTGCTGCCAATGGTGCTAGTATATAGCACAGAGAATATAATGAAAGGAAGAAGGACAACAACCTCCAAGTTCTTCAATTTGACCTCATTTCATGAAGGTAAAACCTGAACTCACTGACATACGTTTCAACCAGGTAATTGCTCAAACACACATGAGATCTGGATTTGGAATGGATAATACACGGAATGTGAAGTTTAAGGAATCATCATCCTAAAGCACTGACTTCAGTCCTACTGAAAATGTCTCAACTGTGCATAAATACCAATTTAAATGAACTCAGTTCTGCCAAGAAGAGTCTGCAAATATCCAGCCATAATTAATATTATTAGAGAGATTTACTGATGTTTAAAAAGTGAATGGTCAGGTGCAACTTGTTGTTTAATCGTTCCACCCAGAAAGAAAAGCTATGAACAGGACATTCATGCTGATGTTCAGTTTATATTAGGTTCTGATCACAAATGATTAAAAAAAAGCAGTCCGACCTGCTCTTCAAATGAGCTGATGTGCCAGCGATACAGTCTGAGAACATCCAGGAGGCATCCGGCATCTAAAACATCCTCGTCTCCAGGCTCCTCACTGGACAGAGCTGTCAGACCACAAACCGTGAGGGGGGGAGAAACCCCCCCAAACCCCCCAAAAAACTAACATTGATAGGTTCTTTATGCTCTACTTATTTCATGCGACAGCCCCTACACACTTACCTTTGAGTAGTTGCAGCAGCGTGGAGGACAGCTGGTTGTCTTTGCAAGACTGGATCGAGGGCAGGCCCGAAAACCTCTCCAGCCATTTGACGAAAGACGGACACGCTGCCAAACCCTGAAGCAAGGAGTTCAAGAAGCAGGTGTTGCCCAAGTTCAGCAGACCTGGCACCATTCCTGTGGAGAAACGCAAGCCATGGCAAATCACAGCCAGAAATGTCGAGGCCTACCTGCAAGCCCCGTTTCCGTAACTTCAGGGAGAGTAGGCACCATTTTGTCTTTAAAATTTTGAGGTTGGTTCTAGCTGGTACTCTCGTCACATACGTGACATTGTTACTAAGCGGTTCTAATGATTAAATCAGTGAGGGAGGTTGCTTATATGGGGAAGAAGCCAGCCAACTTTCCAAAGCCAATCTAATCTCCCAATCAACTGACAAAGAAGCACTGCTGATGTAACACAGCAGCAAAAGAGAGGGGGAAAAAAAGCATTGCTACTTGCAAACAACACCAAGAAATTAGATCGAACTGAGGGAATATTGATCCCGTATCTGCATTTACCAAACTCTACAAACCTGCATTTCAAACAATGCGGTTACTTCTTTAGCTCTGCGTACACACAATCACCATAAGCCCTCATTTGTTATAGTTACATTAAGTTGACAGTAGCTAATCTCAATGTTATATTCCCCCAAGAGTTGAAAGGTAAATGGTTTGTATTTATGTAGCGCTGTACCAAGCGCTACATAGTCTGTCTTTACCGAAATACAGATTCTAGTCATCACTCATTCACACACACACACACACACATTCATGCTCTAATAGTTCATTTCAATCATCTAAAATCTGTCCTAGAGTTTAAAACGGGTTCAGTTTAAATCCCCTCAGTTCTCACCTCTCTTCCTCTTCTTCCTCTCAGTGATCGGGCCCCACAGGACGTATACTCCAGCTGCAATAGCGGCCGCGATCCCTCCGACGAGACCCCAGTTTTTTATCATCTTGTTCCTGAAAAATAAAGAATGTAGAATGGACACACATGTAGGGAGATAACTGACAGGCACTGAAAGTCCATTTAGCTGGGTAAATATACTACTGCCGCACAGAGAGTAATAGCAAACAGAATTTGTCAACCACTATGTCCTTTGAGAGTGTGCCGTTAAAAAATTTGCATTGCAAAGACGACTGTGATTCTGCTAACAAATTTTAAGATTTGGACACCTCACAAAAGTCAGTGTTTGTAAGTCTGGTGAGGGATTTAAAAACATCTCAGAAAAATTTGAAGTCGGCCATTCGACTATATGGAAAGCAGTTTACAAGTGAAGCACATTCTAAACATTTGACAACATGCTAAGGTCTGGCTGTGAAACTAAAAGCATTCTTATGGAGTAAAGTCCTGGGAATAAGCTGCTAGAAAAATTGCAGAGGGGTTGGAGTTTTTACTCTGTGTAGCTCCTTCCTCATTTATTGCTGTGCACTGCTGTTGAGCGGCCTGAAAGATGACGCCTAGACTTTACTGGAAAGACTAACTGGAGTTTAGAACAATTTTCAGTGATCAAATAGTTTTGGTAAGGAAACTAACGGGCCATCATCCATCTTTACAATTCTGAAACGATACAAAAAAGGTATAATATTCTACACAATAAGCATGTTTGCCTAAAAAATACCTGTAAATTTGAGCCAATATTTCTTTATATTAATACCATTATTATAACTGTATTGATACATGAAATGTGTTTGCAGTAGTATTAAATAAAAGGTATTAGATTGTTATTTTGAATGTTTCTGTAAATATTTCAGTAAAACCATTATGTTTTTTCTTACTTAGGATAATCATACAATGAGGGGGTTCAAACTACACTGCAAAACCGACAGCTTTGCAAAAAGTTGGTTTATTCCACATTTATTTTGTCACCTGAACTACTTTTTCAGTATAAGCTTTACCAAAATACAGATTCTATTAAACGTACATTGTTTTGAGAAATCACTATTCTATAAATAAAAAATCCAACTATGCATTTAAGGCTCCTTTTAAGCCATTCCGTTCACACATATCAGGTTGAGTTAAATGACCACCTGAAAAAAATAAAAGAATGAAAATCGTTTTTTAAATACCACATTGTCATAAAGAAAATGAATTCCGCGAACAATTATCGATTTAAGATCACTATACAAGTGTTGGACCTAATTTGAATAAAAGTTTACATTGATATTAATAACATCAGATAATCACGACTTTAACATGAGTTGATCATATCAACTCCAGGACCTGTCATGTGTAAAAACGAGCTAGCTTTAGCCTTCAGGCTAACTTACCAACAACACCGAGGCCAGGCTCCACTCCGAACACTATAGTAACTTCACAAATGCAAAACATTCAGATGCTGTCCCAAAAACACAAGTAAATGCGCTAAAGTGTCACTAACCACACTGGGGTATGAGGTTTAGGGGCATAACTCAGACTGCGTGTTTGCTCTCTTGGCCATAGACGGCCCAGACGGCCTGCTAACCTACACTTAACAGCTGCCCTGCTGAGAGCTGACCCTGATCACTAACTTGTTGTTTACCACATGGAGATCTTACCTGATTGTGGGTCCTGTGCCAAGAAACTCCCCCACAAGCTTATCCGAGCTTTCTGGTCTGCACCACAACATTCTGTTGTCCATGTGGAACCACCGTCCTGGGGAGCATGTTTCCGCACGGACTTGTTCGAGAGCGCAAATCAGCCAAACAAACGCTTGTGGAAATGACACTTGATAAAGATCAGCCGTTACATTGGTTCTATAAATTAATAATTTTACACAAAAAAATAAATAGAAATAAGTCTTCTTTATTTTTACAGTATATCGCCATTGACACTGGAATATCGGCTTAATTTATTATATATATTATTTATAATTTTAGACAGACAGACAGACAGACAGACATACAGACAGATAGATAAAACCTATGAGCCGTACTCTGTAACAGTGACCTGACAATGGCGCCACCTATTGGAAACTTCTCTGTGACCCCTGAGAGCTTTTAGTCTGACGCCGTTTTTTCTGATTTCAACCATATTTACGCATATACCCCCAAATCAAATCAACTGCAACCAGCTTTAGTTACCTCAGTTCAAGGACATTTACTACTGCCATTCTTAAGAGAAGGCAACAAAAATAATCAACCATGGGGCTTGCTGGAAGTGCCACTGTTCAGTACGCTGTGACACACCATAACTCTTGTGTCTCACGAGGGGTAGTGAGACATAAGAGATGATGATGATGATCTCTTGGCACTCTCTGATGGCACTCCTCATATAGTTTCAGTTTACTGTGACTTTTTTTCCTCTGTCTTCTCTTTTCTTGCACATGCCTCCTATTTTTAAACTCTATTAACAGATTTAAAAAGTCTTATACTGAGATGCTTAACTGTAGATTGAGAACTACAATGCTTGCAACATGTTTGTAAATACCTTTCAAAATCCTTACAAAGAATAAATGCTCATAAAGAAATATTAATTATCACTATTTCTACCTCTTTTCATCATTTAAATCTGTGATTTGGCTCATATTCTAATTAACTTTTGTAAAAGTGTATTTTTTAAAATCGCCTCGTTTGAATACTGATATATCCTTTATTAATCTGGACACCTGTCCTCGTCTCCCTCTCTGTGAAGGTTGCAGAGTCTTGTGTTGACCCCCTGCTTTGATCAAAAATCACGTGGTTCCCCCTGAGCTCAGTCAGCGCGGCCTCTGATTGGCTACCGGCAGACGCCCCGGACCGAGTCGCTCTCCTCGGTGCTGAAATCGCCGACCGTCGAGATAATGTAAACGGCGATGAGGCCAAACGGAGCATCGTTAAAAAAACATACGAAATGGACGATGACCTGTTTCAGTTGAGACAACTTCCGTGAGTAGAGCATAGTTAATATGTCAATGCCGGGCTGGTTTTAAATCACATATTTTCGACCGTGACACCCCGATGCGTCGGTCTCTGACTGCTTCGTGTTTGTTTCATTAGCTCACCACAAATAGCCTGGCAGTCCTCAAGTACAACACTGATTTATACTCTTAAATCAGTGTATAGACTGCAAAGACAGTATTAGATTCATAACGATTAATTTCATTGTGATTTTACATTATTTTTCGTATACACGGTTATTAACAAGCCGGTTTGTTGTGTTTCGCTGACTGATCTAGACTTGCTGCCGACTTTACAGTCATGACTCATAACGTGGTTTATATAAACCCGTCTACGTATAAATCAGTTAAACTGAATACTGGTTTCTTAAAGTAGCTGCATTCTTCTTCCTCAACAACTAATTGGGCCTCCTATAAATATAAATATGTTAAATATGTGGATTTAACACATTTTTAAATCCACATTGTAAATATGCTTATTGGCATATTGTTAGTAAAGAATAGCACTAGTTTGATTTTGCCATTTGTGCATTCTGAAGGACATCTTCATGGACCTCTTACATACTTAAATGCAACCCTGAGGCTTCACACAGCCTGGAGGTTATGTTCTGTAATTACTGTGATTAAGACGTCACAGGCGCTCTCTATTATTTGTGAGTGCAACTAGCAATTTTTTTGTATATGGGGGAAGATTATATGTTGCCTACCGTCTTGGTATCTAACCTCTCATAGGGTTTTTCTAGAAGGGAGTTTGCTCCATTTGAAAGTCCAGATATAATGTATGCATTTGACCACAATGTCATTTTGTTTGTAGATTAACAGCCAACTAAGTCTCATATAATAAAGTCTACTCCTGTAATTCGTTTTACACCAAACAAGACTGAACATTGATATAAAACCAAATTATCCTGCTGTTTCTTTTTTACAAGAAATAATTTGTATTTTATAGCTACAATTTGTCATAAATCAACTCTACCTTAACGGGCAGTGTTTAGTACTTTCTTTGAGAAACATTATCAGCACATATTCAGACTTTATAGGGAAAGCTAGAAAACATAGTGTTGATATTATTTCTTCCACACTCACAAAAGTGGGTAACTAGTCTGCAATGTCATTGCTGCTCCAAAATCATGGACATTGTGGTTCCTCGAAATATAATTTCTAGACCTCTTAGAAGGTAAACAAGAAAAAAGGAATCTTGCATTTTATTTTCCCTGTGGTTGAAGACAATACAAGCATCAGCTACAAATGTATCTTTGCATAAAGGAATATACCTAAACTGTTCAAATAAGCTACATCTTTTCTTTGTATTTTTAACAAAATAATTTATGATTTTTTTTTTATTCTTTTGTTGTTGTTTTTTTTTTTTGGGCAGTGTTGTCCGTTTTCGTCGCACAGGTGAGAGCACACGATCTGAGGAAGATGTTGAAAGCAGAGAGCAGGAGGTCAGGCCAGCCGAGCCTGCTGACCAGGAGTCTGTGGCACTGGCAGAAGGCACTGCGGTGCCTCGAGAATTTGCCAATCCAACCGACGGTGCGTTATCTTAGGAATCTGCTCCTTTTCTCTAACTCCTATACTTTTCTATTCAATTAAAGCAGTGATTTACTCAGATTACTACCAAATTATCATCTGTCTCATTTTCTCAGACACGTTCATGGTAGAAGATGCTGTGGAGGCCATAGGTTTTGGCACATTTCAGTGGAAACTCTCCATCCTCACTGGTTTATCCTGGGTGAGAGTTGCGCCTCAAACTCCATGCAAGCTTGACAGAAGTTGTTCTTGCCCACTCCCGCACTAATTTCCTGAGTGTCTCTTGGTTCCCTGTTTGTGCAGATGGCCGATGCCATGGAGATGATGATACTCAGCATCTTAGCCCCCCAGCTCCACTGTGAATGGAGACTACCAAGCCTTGAGGTGGCACTGCTCACATCGGTAGGAGTTTCCCAAAGTTTGTAGAGTGATCCTGCCTATAGCGCTTAATGAATGTGCTGGTAATTGAAATTAAATGAGAATATTGGGGCTTATTCGAAAATGAACAGGGAAATTGGAAAGCATGTTCAGGTTACAAAATAAAAAGTAAACAGAGAATCTGGCAAATAACCATAACAACCAAAGAGGATATATATCAATGGAAGTGCAAGCAGATGGCTAACACAATGCAAGGGAAGCTAATATAAATGACTCCTGTAGAAATCTAAATACTGTAAAATGAGACATGATTCATACAGAAAGATTAAACCTAAACCCCCAAAACAATAAAACTCAGGCTATAAAGATATCGTAATGATCATTGTTAAACTGTAATTCACCATGATTGCAGAGACATGAAACTCTCCCTGACCTACGAAACCCTTCTCACACAAAATGCTAATTACTTATTTCCATTAATGATGCAGGCGGTGTTCATTGGGATGATGATCAGCTCTTCTCTTTGGGGAAACATATCTGATAAATACGGCAGAAAGATGGTGAGTTCCGCTGCAAACCTTATGAAAATGATTCATGCAGTTCACTGCCATGGTGTTCAGAACCCCTGAAGCATCCAATGTCCCAAACTTTATTGAGACTTTATTTGATTGAACATGCATCC
>NW_015112695.1:479983-483154 GCF_001443285.1 Poecilia latipinna | reverse complement strand
ATGATTCATGCAGTTCACTGCCATGGTGTTCAGAACCCCTGAAGCATCCAATGTCCCAAACTTTATTGAGACTTTATTTGATTGAACATGCATCCCATGATGCCAGTTAATCTACACAGCAATTCAGTTTAATTTTTTTTACTTTTTACTGATTTGTTGTTGTGCAGAATGGGCACATTTTGACAATAAACAAGAGAAGTGTCAAGACCAAATGTTATGTTTTATAAAGAAATAATCTCCTTTTGTTCGACAAGATTCCCTCTTATAAGGCACAAATCAAATTTGGCACTTTTGGCTAAATCGTGCTAAAATGACAGCTCAGGTTTTGTGGTGTATTCAAAATTAATAGTTTCTCATAATAATTCCTCACAATTAGTGCATTTTTTACAATATTAAAATATTTATACAACCTCTCTGTGTCTATAGAAACCAACTGCAGCTGCACTGGAATCTCTTGCATAAAACATAACACCTTTCATTGTGCTACGTTCTTTTGATAGCACCCACCTATTTCTCCATAGGGTGTCACTACAGTTCTCATCTCTTGTCCTCCACCTCATTACTCTCACCCATCTTCGCCCTACACTTCCTGGCCTCATTATTCACTTCTATCCTCCCTGCTCCAGGTACCATGTTAGGACTTCTAATGCCTCGTTTCCACTGAGAAGCATGGGTTGGTACAGTTTTGTAGGCTATTTTGACTGTTCAAAGTAAAAGTGGCCCATACAGCCGACTGGTACCGACTGGCTATTTGTGAAACACTTTCGCTATTCTGAATATATATACATTTATTTACATATTATTTAGATTGTTTTTATCTGGAACGGAAGTCCTGAATAAACCTTGAATAAACTCATTTAGTGTAGGTCCAAAAAACAACGGTACCATATGGTTAAGGTGGAGCTACTAGAGCCACACAACACAGTTCATTGACTGGAGGACAGAAAAATGTCTCTACTACAAAACATGAGACATTATTGTGTCACATTTGTCATCACACTACTGTGATGCTGCGCTAGGTGTGAGAGTCCAACTGGTGAACACACAGGACTTTGATAAAAAAAACTTCATCTTAATTGCTTTGAATGTTGGAGAAGGCAAAAACTGACCTGTGGTAAAACTTTACAGAAATTCTATGTAAATTCAAGCTTCAACAATTTATTAAATCACTGCCAGAAGCTTCTTGCCTCATGTAACAAGGTTTCCACACGGTAGTAAAAGGTAGTAAATTAAATTAGCTCAAATAAAGGCCAGTAAAAGGTAGTAAAAGGTAACAAATAGAATTTGACTTGTTAGTTAATTTTTCAATAAACATTTCATGATCCTTCAATATATGTATTTAGAATTTTACATTCATGATGACTTTTTGTTTTAAGTTCCTTTAACTATAAAATCTGTATTAAAAAATGATATCTACTCCCAGGACCTGAGCTGATGTTAACAGACTCGATTGGTTTCGCTGTCCGATCTGCTGTGCGCATGCGTAGTGTTGGAAGCGCCTAACGTTTGAGACTAGTGAGTCACCATGAGAAAATATACGTTTTCACGACTTTGCCTGGATGACCAGGTGACAGAGAATCACTTTGTAAAATATGCAGAAAAAAATATAAATATGACCTCGTGACTGCGACCAAACCGAGCGGAGCATCTACCGTTCATTCGCAGCAGATTCCTGCGCCGGGGAGCAGATGAAAAGTAGGAACTTTTTTACACTGAATATGGGAATAGAAAGATGGTTAAACCCTTCTGGGTTAAAGCGGTGGATTTGCTGAGTAACTGGTTGGATGTAGCGGTTCCACTGACACTTGCCCTATGCCTGTTAGGAGATGGAACCCAAATTACAGAAATGGGTAAGGCAGTAAAGTGCCCTACCCGTTGGCCCAAAGCCGATGGTTCCCTGGCCCCTCCTGTTCCGGCGAAGCTGCGCAGATCACTGCCAGTTCAGATTTGTGGGAATAATGCATTTAGTGCCCACAGGTTCTATTTTTTTTCATAGCACATGCTCACTGCATGCTATAATTAGCCCTAGCAACAGTTGCCATGCTGCTGACAATGATGTCATCAGCATGATTTCAAATGATGTCTGTGTCATGTGAGGCCTCAAGTCTCTTTTTGGACAAAAGTCAAAAAAACATTGTCCAACAAAGTTCATCCTGGACAAAGAAGCCCAGATTACAAGAAGAGAAACTTTCTCAGTGAACTTCTGTGGGAAGTGATCGAAAAGGCTGCAGATGGTCCAACTCTACATCTTGTCAGACAAAACTTTGAGGAACAACACAGCAAAATTTTGATATTGCTTTTGAGAAAAACTGGAGAATTAAACGTGGACGTACTCTCGGAGGTATCAGAAGAGCTAAGTGAACGGATTTTCCAGAGTATTGCAAGAGATGCATTCCACTTTGCCTCTGGACTGCATTTAATTGCACTAATGGATTACCCAGAAGGACATGAAGTAATTGTGGAAAAATTCAAGCGTCACCTGGAGAATCCTGTTCCTCCAAAGAAAATGTTTAAGTCTACAAAAAGAAAGATTAGAAATACTTTTTTTTTTCCTAATGAGGACTTGTACTCAGATGAAAACTGCCTGTGTGAGGATTTTACTAAGGCAGGAATGGATCCTGAAGAATTTGTGAAGGAAGCGAACAAAGATGGGTTTCAAACGTGGAACCGAAGATGAAAGGAGAGTTATGGTGGAACAAATTCTTTGGAGATTAATTTATAAGTCCAGTAACAGATCTAGTTATGCGGCTTACAAAATGAAGCACACCGAACCTGAACATAAAAAGCTTGCTCCAAAAATCTGGTAGGAAGTAAAAGACATAGATTTCGTCTTTTTTGAGAATATGGAACGAAAACTCTGCCGAGACATCTTGCAACTTCTCTAGGGCAATGAAGATGTGGTTAGAGAGTTGTTGTTCAAGATGATCAAAAGTGACAACCCAGTAGTAATTTACAAGGTGGTACAGAGCTTCAGAAGGAACCTGGCACGACCGAGAAAAATACATCTTCAAGAAAACTTCCTTCAAAAGACATGGAAGGTCATCAAAAAGGCTGCCTGTTGTGGAGACGCTTTGGACACAGAAGAGAGGCAAGAACCCGAGTCAGGACCTGCCTCTGAGACAGGACCTGCCTCTGAGTCAGGACCTGCCTCCGGGTCAGGACCTACCTCCG
>NW_015112695.1:475042-476632 GCF_001443285.1 Poecilia latipinna | reverse complement strand
ACCTGCCTCTGGATAGGGACCTGCCTCTGAGACCGGACCTGCCTCTGAGACAGGACCTGCCTCTGAGACAGGACCTGCCTCTGAGTCAGGACCTACCTCCGAGCTAGGACCTGCCTCTGAGACAGGACCTGCCTCTGAGACGGACCTGCCTGTGAGACAGGACCTGCCTCTGGATAGGGACCTGCCTCTGAGACCGGACCTGCCTCTGAGACAGGACCTGCCTCTGAGTCAGGACCTACCTCCGAGACCCGACCTACCTACTAGCAGGACCTGCCTCCTGGTCAGGACCTGCCTCCGGGTCGTCAAACGTAACGGCTTGTCGCATTTTGTAGATGTGCCACCAGCTTTGTCCCATCCTGATGGAGAGAGAAGACAGAAAAAACAGGCCATTAGTGATGCACTTATTTAAACAGCAAACAATTGGAGCATGATTCAGAGATGAAGGTTGACTTCCAGGCTGGATATCAATGAAACCTTCTGAACTTCCAGGTTGATGGGTCTGAAACTCTTCTCCCAAATGAGTAAGAGGTGGAGCAGGGAGGAGAACTGGCAGCAGCTGCAGGACTACATCATCTTCTGGATCAAACATAAGCTAGTGTTAAAATGTTGCAGTAACTAAAAAGCATGAAAACACGTTAGAGAACATTTCTTCTGAGCTTCAATACCATGAGGGAGCAGACTCATGTTCTTGGCCATACAGAAGGTCTTCATTGAGAACAATGAGTTTTGCTCAATTCTCCTGAAGATCCTGGATGTAAAATTACAAAATCTATCAGAAAAGACAAAATCACAAATCAAACTTTAAGAATGACTGAATTCAATCTTATAGTTGTCTCCACTGCAAATAACTTGTAATTCGCCAGCAATTTCAAATGTTCAGAGTAATTTTATGTTCCTAAAAAATAAAGCACTTAATAAAATAAAATGACACATATAATTTAATTTATAAGTAAAACTTAACTTAAACACTAACTTAGTGCTGAATAACTTTCAGCACCAACTTTAAATAAATGTTTTTGTAATTAATAGTAACAATAACAATAAAATTAGCAATCATGAACACTAGATATTGTCTTATTTTTGCTTTTTACACATTGCCAAAAACCAGCGGGAAACGGTGGTTCTTTCTGCTTAACGAGCCGCTCTGCCCTGACAGAGCGGGCGAGACGAGCCAGGGGCTGCAGGGGAGCGGATAAGTCTGTTTCTAATTAAACTATATGTCGCGGCCACTCGGATTGAACAGCCAGACGCAGGGAGTTTCAAACGGGTGCAGTTTAATCTCGACCTTTCTTTTCATCGACACCGTGAAAACTGTAGTATAAAATAGGGGAACGCGGACACACTGCGTTTTTGACCATTCCTGGCAGTGCTCTACAATTTTCCACTCTGACAAAAACCTCTTGCCGATAGCCCTCAATCTCCATGCGCACGGCAGAACTAGGCGTCAATAGCTGTCGAAAATCTCACTTTTCATGCAGTGTCAGCTTGGTACATGTCTCTAAACCTCCAGAGTAAATTTACTTCAACTGATTCAGTTCTACTTTAGTTTTAGTCGAGATGCAGATTTAACAGTCGGAGGCATATCTTTTG
>NW_015112695.1:358343-471804 GCF_001443285.1 Poecilia latipinna | reverse complement strand
TCTCTAAACCTCCAGAGTAAATTTACTTCAACTGATTCAGTTCTACTTTAGTTTTAGTCGAGATGCAGATTTAACAGTCGGAGGCATATCTTTTGTATTCTGACAAGGATTTTTGTAGCATTTTGCACCTTCTGGAGAAACGTTTTTATTGCTAATAAATTAGGTCTGGTAACAACTAACAACAGTTTTGTTATATATTTCCAGGTGGAAAGTACTTCTAAAGCTCCTTAGGGCTAAACAGGTTTTGTTAGTAGAGGCTCTCTGTCCAACTTGAATGAGCTTGGAGCTTTGTGTGGGTATAGACTGCTTGTCTTTACCCAGACAATGGGTCAAAATGACCATCTCTTGGTGTGTATCGTGAGCAGAAACGTACTCTGCAGCTGAAATTGCTGCGACAACTGAATCTACAAAGTATTGACTCAAAAGGGGGGAAGTATGAATGCCTGGCACACTTTGGAGACTTTTGTCTTTGTAAAAGATTTTTGTGAACCAGGTTTAACTTTCCTCCTTAACACTTGTACACCACAAATCATTAATTTATCAAATCAAATCTCAATAAAATGCAATATTTGTGTTCATAACAGAAAAGTGTAAAGGGACTGAATACTTTTCCAGGTTACTGCTTGTGTAGTTGTGCTTGTGACAGTGTTTCTAGATTTTAGGATAATGAAAATATCTAACGGCGTGATTCGAATTCACAAAAAGGCATGTGCTACATAAGCAACATACTGATCATATCCACCAACAGGGCTTGACTCTGAGTGTGCTTTGGACCATGTTCTTCGGCCTCATGAGTGCATTTGCACCCATTTACGGATGGATCCTGGTCCTGCGCGCGCTGGTGGGCTTCGGTATAGGAGGGGCGCCTCAGTCGTAAGTACCTCATTCACTGCCCTGAAAGCAACAGTGAAACAAATGAGCTGAGTCGGTATTTACACTGACGTTCTTTTAAGGGTGACCCTGTATGCTGAGTTCCTTCCCATGAGATCCAGAGCCACATGTATTTTGCTGATTGAGGTATGACTTGCTCCAGACTGCCACTCTGTAACAAGTGTCCTTTTCCCTTCAACTACTTTTGTATGTTGTATTTTTTTAAAATTTATTTATTTATTTTAGATCTTTTGGGCAATCGGTACAGTTTTCGAGGTCCTTTTGGCGATCCTTGTGATGCCCACTCTGGGCTGGCGCTGGCTGCTCGGCCTTTCCACCATCCCTCTCTTCATTTTCGCCTTTCTGTGCTACGTAGGTACAGCAGTTTGACAGGCTGTTCGTCTTTATGAAATGACATGCTCATTGTCGGCATGTGTGTGTTCACAGTGGCTGCCAGAGAGCGCTCGGTATGATGTGCTGACGGGGAATCAGGAAAAGGCTCTGGCAACTCTGAAACGCATAGCCACAGAGAACGGCGTCCCCATGCCTCTGGGGAAACTCATTGTTGCCAGACAGGTGCAGGACATGAGTGCTCTGAGTAACAATGACTCTTCTCAGCTGTGTAATCCTGTTATTCAGGCATTTATCTATTTTTTTCAATTTTTTTTATCTGTTCTTTCTAATTAGGAAGATCGGGGGAAGATCCGAGATTTATTTTCGGCACACTTCCGATGCACCACGGTTCTGCTCTGGTTCATTTGGTAAATGAAACAAATGATAAAGCAAGCACAATGTCCTCTTCAAGACCTGCTCAAGCTTCAGGATTTTAGTGCTTACTATCTTAATAATTTTTTTAAATTGCAGTGCCTACGCATGGTGGCTTGTAAAAACATTTACACCCCTTAAACTCCTAAATAGTTTGTCACACAACGACCACAAAATTCAATGTATTTCATTGTATTTTTATGTGCTAGATAGACCAACACAAAGTAATGAGTATTTGTGGAAATGAAGACATGTGGTTTTCTACAGTTTTTACAATTAAAAATCTAAAAATAGATGTTTGATGTTGGTGGCTGTCACGTATCAAAACATGGAAAAGGTAAAAGGACATGAATGCTTTTGCCAGGCGCTGAGTCTGAGTTCGTTTTGCATCTCTGTCAGTGCAGGTTTGCTAACGCCTTCTCTTACTACGGACTGGTGCTGCTCACTACAGAGTTGTTTCAGGAAGGAGGCGCATGTGGAAGTGAGTCAGAGAGGTCATCACACAAAAAGAAAGCATTACCAAAACATGCCAAGACATTAGACTGAGAGACACGTTTTTCTGCTTAATGTCTCCCTCTAGTGCCCAAAGGCGGAAAAAAGGAGCTCAGATGCAGCTTGGAGTGTAAATATCTCAATTCTGATGACTATAAAGATCTGCTCTGGACTACTTTGTCTGAATTCCCAGGTAAATAAATCAAATATGTTTTGCTATGTCATTGTTATTAACAAATACGTTTCCTCTGCAGTATCTTGGACACAAAAACATTAAAAAAACGTTTTAAAACGATGCCAACAGTGTAAAGCAGCACATTATTCTCGTGAGAGAATGCTCTTTAGCAAAAGACATCACTTAACTCAGATAACTCGATAAATGTTTATACATTTTTATTTCTTTATTGATTACTTTAGAATCTTGTTAGCTATAATTGCACTTCTGTGCTAAAATTAGGTGCATGTATTTGACATAAGCTTAAGTTTTTACAGGTGTAAGTTAGAATAACATAGAAAAACTAGAAAATTTCTGAAGAAATTTAAACGGGGCGAAAAATTAGCATCAATGTTAAAAAAAAAAAAGCTATAATGTACTCAATAGAGACAGTACATTGATTTTTACTTTTGCAAAAGTAAAAACTGATTGTTTACTTCGTGGCACTTGGTTACCAGAAAACGTGTTCATCTCTCAGCAACAGATTAACAACAAATATTGTTATTGTTCAAAAAACACACAATTTCTTCTGCTCTTTTGAAATACTACTTACCTTCCACTACTTACTACTTAACAAGAACAATGCAGTTGGTGAATTTTTCAGAAAAGTGATTTTCTTTTTTTTGTCATTGTTGGTAAATATTTTATAAAACAAACATTCAACACAAATGTAAAAATCTGAATTATACTTCGTGGCAGTTCGTTACCAGAAAAAAAACACTAACCTCTTAACAACAAATTAATGACAAGTAATATTATTGTTTATAAACATAACCTCTTTGGAAATACTGCTTATCAGCTTAAACAAAAGAAACTTACAGTTGGCAAGTTTTGCAAAAGTAAACATCTGTTGTTTACTTCGTGGCACTTGGCTACCAGTAAACACGCTCATCTCTTAGCAACAGATTAACAACAAATATTATTGTTCAAACAACATAAGATTTCTTCTGCTCTTTTGGAATACTACTTATCTTATACTACTTACTACTTAACAAGAATTGTGCAGTTGGTGAATTTGCAGAAAAGTGAAAATATACGTATTTTTTTTTTCTTTTGTCATTGGTGGTATAAAACATTATAAAACAAATATACTTTTCTGTAGTAAGTGTTCTGCCAAAGTGGCCTCTGTAGTTCTCTACATCTCTGCCCTCCTCAGTGTTCGGTTGATAAGGTAATTCATGTCCTTGTACAGTGTTACATGCACTTAATATGAGGTTGGGGCTGCATTTGCATGAATTGTTGCATGAGTGCAGTGACGTATGGAGGTGGTCAGTCAGTGGTTCTGCTGAGGGATTCAGGAAGACTCTGTGCTTCAACATGGTGGCAACAGCAGAAGATAGAACGAAACTTCAAATAGTTACTGACAACAGAAACTTTCCATTGGACCTCAGGCTACTTGAATTCAATGACTGCACCCTTCCTTTGAGACATTGACTTACAGAGCTCCCTAGTTTTACAGTCATACAGTCTCTTCAACTTTTTTATTCTAATTATTCAAGAAACAGACATTTCAGGTTTTTGATAGATGAAAGTCAAGATAATAAAAATTAATAGAAATTAATTCTCGAAAAATTTCAGGGTGTACGTAATTAGTCTATCAGTATTACTTGATTCTTTTCAATGTTTTTCTAAGGTAAAAAGATGCTCCTGTATGTTTATGTTAGCAGTTTAAGGAGAGGATCTCAGTTCTCTGCTATAATAAGTAATGCTCAGATTATTTATCACACATTTAAAGGGGACAAAAGTCTCTATGTGTTGAAGATTAGTGACTCTGCTGACTTCCTGCAGGACTACTGGTCACACTGTGGGCTATTGATCGATTGGGACGGAGAAAGACCATGGCTTTGTGTTTCCTCGTGTTCTCTCTGTGCATCATCCCTCTGTATGGATGTGTTGGGAGGTAAATACAGCTTTTACGTCTTATGAATTGTTTAATGTTTATCTGCTCCTCTTGACACCCGTTTTTCTTTTGCAGAGTGTCCATGACGGTGTTGATATTCATAGCCAGAGCATTTATTGCTGGAGGCTTTCAGGCGGCCTACGTTTACACTCCAGAGGTAATGCATCCTTGCAGACTCTTGTATGAGCTTACACTGTGAGAAACGGTGAAAGCAGGGTGATGGATGGGCACGAAATGGCCGTTTTCTCTGGGCTTTCTGCAGGTTTATCCAACAGCAACCAGAGCTTTGGGTCTGGGAACAAGCAGTGGGATGGCCAGAGTTGGTGCCCTCATCACTCCTTTTGTTGCACAGGTAACATCTAAATAAATTTAAAAAAAAAAGTGCTGATTATTCAAAATGAACTGGTTGCATGAGTTTATTCATCTTGGTTTTCTCGGACTTTCATCCTGCAGGTGATGCTGGAGTCTTCGGTGTACCTGGCCCTCTCTGTGTACTGCTGCTGCTGCCTGTTCGCTGCCGTCGCCTCCTGCGCTCTGCCCATCGAAACCACAGGTCGGGGTCTGCAAGAGTCCAGCAATCGTGAGTGGGGACAGGAGATGGTGGGCCAAAGATCAGAAGAAATCCCACACTCCAGCTCTGGTTCTCAGGGTTGAGGACATGCTCACTGTGGTACGAACTGGAGGCGATGCCAGATGAGAGGAGAGGAGAAAGCCAAGCCAGCTTTCTGCCCTTCTTGTATGTTTCTCCTAAGATCCAGGCAGCACCATTTTTACATCACATTACTGTCTGTAAAGCCTTTAAACACCATTGGTGTCACAGGGTTGCCACTGTAAAACTACGTACGCACAGGACGAGTTAGAAAGACCGAGCGATGTTCAGGATTACGGGAGATGATGGTGAAAATGGGAAAAGTTTCTGAAAAGGGGAAGATAAATGATGTGAAAGTGTTGAAATTTATCTTCATACAGAAAGAGCCTTAAAACAGCCTATTGAGTAGGTGACAAAAACCACTTTGGAAACCAATGAAAAAGCAGCCTCTGTAGTGCACAAAGCTTACTGAACGTACCATCTCCTAAGTATTCTTTGCAAAAAAACAACAACAAAAAAACACAATCATCTCATCTCATGTACATGGAAATTGCCTGCTGAAATGCACTTTAACTTAAAAAAGTATTGTTGAAGAACAAAAATAACTCCTCAGATGAACTGACCAGATTACGTTTTTTTTTTTTTCACTGAACAGTCCCAGTTATCAAGGTAAATACAGATCCTATGTAGGAGCCCTTGATTTTATTGCAAATATCAGAAATCTTAAGGAATAATTTGCTTCACTTTCATCAGTTTCCGAACATAAACTGCCCATATAAATGACTGAAATCATGATTTTTAAAGTTTAATCGTGACGTGATTGTTTTACTTATGACAAACCTTTAGATTTCCTGAAGCTGTCGGTGGAGGACAGGAAGTTTCTTTAACATAAAACGAAGCATTTCTACATTACAACACAAGCAGCGAGAGAGTTTTCCAAAAGTGTAGTTACTCTTAAATGGTTCTGTTCACTCATATAAATACCGGCAGATTTAAAGTTTACATTATGTTGCAAACTGATTCATATTCCTTGAACTTTGTGACATTTTTTTTTTCACATTAAAACCTCAAATTTCCTTGCATTTTATTCTAATTATATGTGACAAACCAACACCCAAGTAGCCCATGATTATGAAGGAAACCGAAACATCTAGAGATGGTTTGAAAATGTTTAAATGAACAAATCAATTTGTCTTCCTCCTCCATAAGCCAGTACTTTGTAGAGACACATTTCCCTGTAGTTGCAGCTTCCAGTCTTTTGGGGGTATGCGTCGACTACTTTTACACATCTCAAGGCTGAAATGTTTGCTCAGTCATCCTTGCAACACAGTTCAATCTCAGTCCCACTGAATGAAGATAATCTGTGAACATGAATTTTCAAGACTCGATGCAGATTTTCAGATGTATTTCACGACTTTCACAAAAGTACACAAATACGTTTTGATTAAGACCATCATTGCGCAGTCCTCTACTTTGACATGATTGAAAAGAGCTTTGTGAAATGTTCAAAACCGGGGATTTTGTTTTTATAACTTTGCTTTAAACTTCTCCATGACATCCCTGACCTAACTGATGTGTTTCAGGAAGATTTCTGTCACTAGTGTTCTCTATAGGGTAGCAAACATCCGTAACGTTCACAGAACATCTGGTTTTGTACCAAGAATAAATTGCATTAATTACTATTCACTAAATTCGAGAACACTATTCTCAAATTTCACCGAATTTCATATAAAAGGTTTCAGAGTAAATGGAGCAGAAAAACAAATACACCCACTTTCTATATTGTTTATTATTATAAGATTTGGAAAACAGGGATCTCATTATTTTATACTCCACAAATATGTAATACTTCGTTGGTCTGTCACATAAAATATCTTATTTTGTGATTTTAATGTGAACAAATGTGAAAAGGCTGAAGGGGTATGAATAGTTTCACAGCCTCTCCATAGAGCTGCCATCTCAACTTTCTTAAATATGTTCTACTTTTTAAGTGTTAATTCCCCCCAAAATATGATACAACAGGGCAAAGGTTTATCAATACAAAGTGAAGGTAAAGTCCAGATGAAAAAGTTAAGAGTCTGTTATACATTTACTTAATTTCAGGCCCAACAGAAGTCAGGAATTTGACCATTTTACCTTGAAAGTACATTTCCAGCTGCATCTTGTAATTATTAGTTGAGAGGACTGGAAAGTTTTCTAGAAAATGACATGTGCATTAATAAAACATTAGGCTTTGTTTCTTGAAGACTATGAAAAGTTGACAAATAATCCAGAAATTCAGCCTTAGAATTCATGTGATCAGCCAAAATGGACTCCCTATGGAGGGCTTTATAGTAATGATGTTATCACTCAAGTGTCAACTATTCCTCTACTGATCCAGGCTTTTAAGAGCATCCTCCCATACATAGACCCGAGCTGTGAACTTTTACTGGATGTCATGTTCTCAATGTAAATGATGTAAAAACAACAACAAAAAAACAAAAAAAACAACACCTAGTTCGGTTGTTGTCTTTTGTTTGTAATTGATAAAGAGATGGAGACAGACTGTGGTTATTCTAACAGACAAGATATCGCCACACACGGGTCCACCAAGATGGTTTGACTCGCCAGTGTTTGAAATATCGTGCAGCATTAAGTGTCAATGCACTAGATGTAAATGTGTATGATATTACAATAAAAAAAAACATAAAAAATGCTAATGGAGTCATTTTTTATTATTATTATTTATAAAATTAATAGAGAAATTTTATATTCTAGAATCACTGGATTTACAACAAACTAAGCTTACAAAGACATGAAACACATTTTTTTTAACTCAATTTCATTATTTATCTAAGGCATCTCAGGTTGTGGTGATAAAGTTCAGATAAAGTATATAGAGGTTTTTTGGGGTTTTTTGCATTAAATGTTAGCTTTGTTAAAAACACCTGGAGTTCTGGTGTTGGACTGTGGAAAAAGAAGAGCCCCAGTCCCTGCTGCTGGACTCAGGACTACAGGCGAGCTTTGGGGCGTTTGCCCTTCTGCGTCACGATCTGACCGAACAGCCTTGCCGTCTCCTGAGCACAACCCCGGTGAATGGTGAGCCCAAAGCCGCCATGGCCGTAGTTGTGTATGACCTGGAAGAGAGAACCACTGGGTTTTTTTTTTATGAAGCTGGACAGCAGAAAGTCAACAATCAATTGCTGATTTTCTGCTCAGTTTCACCTCAATTGTGGAGCCACCGGACTGTATGGTCTCTCGCTCCAGTCGGACTTTGCTCCGAACAGGTCTGAGACCAGTCCAGTCCTCCACTACCCTGGCATGCTGCGGAGAAAAAAAAACAAACAAAAAAAAAACTAACCCATGACCTTCAGTGAAAAACATTTAAACTGTAGCCATTACTCATGTGACAAAAATGCATTTTTCTCTCAATTCTGACCACGCCTCTCAAAAGTATGTACAGTGGGTTACAATGGTTTAGATTATGTCATGCTGATGTGTCAGAATGGTCTAGTCAAAGTTCGGCCAGAATGCAAACGCGTACACTTTTCACATTTTATTGGTTAACAATGTGCATTCTTTTTCCCTCAGAATGATGTGTTTTGGTCCATCACAAAAATCCTTTTGCAAGTCACTACATCTGACTGTCATGGCTTTTTATTTGCTCATTTTAATGCACTGTCAATTTCTGCATTTTTTTAAAAATGTGTCTAAAAGTGGCTGAGGAAAGACTAAAAGTGTCTTCACCACAGAAGGCTCATTATGAATAATTAACTTCAGCTGAAACAAAGTGGCTCTTTTTGGCCTTCTGACGTCAGCTCACCTTGAGACTGGGCTCAAGCTGACACGCAGTCTTCCAGATGTTCTCATGGTCAGTGGAGTTGTTCTGCTCACTCCAGTTTCCCAGCTGGAAAACCCCTCCCACAGTCACAAGACGGCTCCTGCGGACACAGAGGGTCTGTGAGCGGAAGAAAACAGGTCTGACTTTCTGACCTCACTGCACAACAATCCCAAAGCAGCCCAAACAAGGTCTGCGGCTGCAAATCAACACCACCAGAAAAGAATGAGGTAAAACTGCCCACTGAAAAACATCTGAGGCATGGTGTTTAAAAGTTAACCAGGACAAACGCTGGTGCAAAAGTAATGCCAGTGTGCTAATGCAATCCACTGCTTATCAGTGTGTTACTGGAAATACCCTGGGATGATATACGGTGAATTGTACACTCCAGCTTTGCTATTGTGGGTAATAATCCAATGCTTCAGCCATGGGGCGTCCACCTGAAACCCAGAAAATGAAGTAAAAAGATCAGTATCTGTAATGTCTGCACAGGCTCTTCAAGGCGTCCTCAGCTCACCTTAACGATCTGGCCACGGCCTGGTGTAAGGTCTGGGTCGGGCTGCAGCTCCCCAGATCTGATCCCAGTGCAGTTTATTATCACATCCACCCCAGCATCAGAAAGCTAAAGGAGTCATGGATAATATGTAAAATGATAAAGAAACATGAAGCACAAAAAGTTCAGTCGTAAACATGAGAAAGTTGACACTTACCTCTTTAAATGACTCTATTTTCTTGTGATAAAATTTGACGCCCCTCTTTTTCAACCTGCAAAAAAGGTTGTTGTTTTTTTTTAAAGTCTGGACGTTAGCAGGACCTCTGTGGAAATCAAGACTTGTGACAAGTTACATAATGCGATTTTATGTATATAATCTTGGTTATCTTGGATAAAACTTAGTGCGACCTTTAGAAGTCAAACTGCATTGTAATGCAGAGCTTTTTGCCTCAGGAGGGAGATTCTGTCTTTATAAAAGAGTGTCAAAAAGAAAGCCGTTGATGTTGACCTCCACTATGAAACATGGGTGCGGTAGTGTCATGATGTGGCAGATGCTTTTTTTCAGCACAAAAGAATGAACTGATGTTTAAAGTTGTGAATTAAAAAACTTTAGATGTGAGTAATCTTGTGATGCTTTGCCTTTTCAAGTAAATGTAAAATATTGCAGACAGTTAAAATGTTTACAAAGTTAACAAAAAAATCAGAGAAGTAAAACAGGCAAATAAAAATAAACTCCAATAGAAACTAGAGTTTTAAATATAAATTACTTTTGGCTGTGTTGCTACGCAACATAAAACCGTGTGATTATTAACATTAACAAATATATTAGGAGTAAAGAAAGACAAAATAAGGAAAAAATGCAGATTTGACACGATGTAACATTCTCACCAGTCTGTCAGCCATGGTAAGTACGTTTTGCCTTCCACCATGAGAGCTGTGTTGAACCAGCCAAAACTGGAAAAAAAAAAAAAAAAAAAAAAAAAAAAAAAAAAAAAAAACATATTTAATGGTAATCTGCTTTTTAGAAAATAACAAACAAAGTTGGAATACAAATTATGTGTCAGGAAGAAGTTAAGTTTAATCACGTCTACTGAAAACATAGTTTATTTTCTTCATGTGTGCCACTGGAAAGTATGGGCTTCGTTTTAATATTTGCTGTTACACTGGGAACCTGATAAGAGGTTTTTCTGGCTCTTTCTGAAGGAACTCACTTGTATCCAGGAAACATTTGCAGCTCCCGCTCTGTGAGCTGTCTGAAGCCCAGGACGATGTCTTTAAATGATGGCTCCTACAATCAGAAACAGGTTTACTAAGAAAATGCAACACAAAAACTCTTCATAGCACAGAGTCTGCTTTAATAAGAGTTTTTAATGACATCCTTCTTGCATGTGATTCTGGTAACCATGTTGTTCTGATTTTACTTGACCTAACTGCTGCCTTTGATACAGTAGACCACGACATTTTGATATCACGATTACACCACATTGTAGGTATTGGTGGCAATGTTCTTAAAGGGTTCCGGTCCTATCTGGAGGACAGAACATTTTCAGTGAAAATTAGTGACTCTGAATCACCTGCTGCTTCAATGCCCTATGGTGTCCCGCAGGGCTCAATTCTGGGCCCACTGCTTTTCTCTCTTTATTTACTGCCGCTGGGTTCTATCCTCAGGAAACAGTGAAATCTTTTCTTTCCAGGCAGGATTTTGAAACAGTGGTCCACGCTTTTATTTCAACTCGACTGGATTACTGCAACTCACTTTATCTGGGAGTCAGTCAGTCGCTGCTCTCACGTCTGCAGCTAGTACAGAATGCTGCTGCATGACTTTTGACAGGAACTCGAAAGAGGGAACACGTGACCCCTGTCCTGGCCTCACTTCACTGGCTGCCTGTATAATTTAGGATTCATTTTAAAATTCTTATGTTCGTTTTTAAATCACTGCATAATCTTGCCCCGGCTTACCTCTCTGAGCTTCTTCACCCCCACATACCCTATCGGTCTCTCAAGAGCAGATCAGCTGCTCTTGGAGGTACCGAGGTCCAGAAGGAAGCTCCTCTGTCATGGGCCCTAAGTTATGGAACAACTTGCCTTTGCACGTTAGAGAGGCCCCTTCACTGTCCACTTTTAAAGCTCGTCTTAAAACCCATCTATTTTACTTGGCTTTCAACTCTAGCAGGATCTAGTTTTAAATTGTATGTTTGTTTGTTTTTAAACTGTAAGAGTTTTTATTTTTTATTTTTTTATTGTTATGTTGTGTTTTAATGTACAGCACTTTGTATCAGCTGTGGTTGTTTTAAAGTGCTTTATAAATAAAGTTGGTATTTATTTATAAATACATTTATTTATAAATAAATAAATGGTCATTTTTACCATTTTATGGTATGGTAAAAATGACCTTATCTGTGTGAGTGTATAGAACCACAATTAACTCTGAGTGTATCCCCGACCCTTAGGGAGGCCTCTCTGTTTCCCAAGCACTGCTGGCAACCATCTTTTGTTTGTCTGAACAAAGCTGTGCTTCAGCGTAGAATAGCTGAACTATTATCTGTGACCGACAGTGAACTTGTATGTAATAATTCTATAAATGATCTTTAGGAGGGTAAATTTTAGCTTTGCTCTTTGTTGTAAAAAAAAAAAAAAGGCTAACAAGTCCATGTCTTATCTTTGCAGTGCATTTTACAAGATCAAAGCAGAACTCACTGGAAGGGGTTCAGTGCAGAGGTTGTAGCCTGATTGGAGGAATATGCCCATTTTTACTGCCTCAGGTGAGCTCAGCCAGTTCAGCAGGTAGTCAAAGGTCTCCTTATTCCACTTTCTAAAGACAGAAAGAGGAAAAAGTGTCATATTTGGAATTAAAGAAGAAAAAAATGAATTGACAATTGTAGAGACTGTACTCACGTCTCCTGGATGTTGCCCTTGTCATAGAGGTATGGCTGCCAGAAGCCAGCCGCTCCATCGCTGGTGGTCAGAGGGGTGAAGCGGTCTGCATACACCTCAATGGTCAGTGGGCTGACTCTGGAGTGGTACTGCTCAAATATACTCTGAGCTGCTGACAGGCCAATGACTCCAGCTCCAATCACTGCTACTCGCATCTTTGCACTGAAATGAGACACAGTAACACTGATTGATCTGAAATCACTTCTTTATACTCCACATAACTGGTAAAACACCCCATAAAACTTTACAAAGCTGCTTAGGCCCATGCATCTGCGCTAATATTGCACGCTATGGCATAAAAGTGTGCATGAATGAAATCAGATGTACTGAAAGGAAAAAGTTACACGATTCTGGGGAAAATGTAAATGGTTGCCCAGACCCAGCAAAAACAAAAAGCCTATGCTCTGCAGCTCTCCGGACTTTGTGCAGTCCTCATGCAGAAAGCTTTATGTAACAGCGGGCGACGAGTTGGCAAAATAAGCATTTTGGTTAAGAGTGTATAAAAAATTATGAAATATGCCTTAAATCACAAAACGGACGTTTATAATAAAGTTATTTTCTTGACTTACCTTTGGATCAAGTCTCCGCCGAACACTTTTAACTTCCAGTCACTGACTGAATCCCATTTTGCTCCATATGTCACATGGAGGAGGGCGGAGCCTGCAGCCAGTCGGCTGCGTGCGTGTTGCGTCCACGTCCCATCGTTGAAAGCACAACCATAGCGGACACATGGGGGCACACGTCACTTGTAATTCAACATCACCAACATAGCGTTTTGCCATTAAATAAAAACCTACTTATTTTGCACGATTATGCAACCACAGTTCAAAATGGTGAAAATGTCATTTATCAAAACTTAGCATTTTAAGTAAACTTTGTCGCATAAAACAAACATTTTTTTTAAAGAAAGAGGCATTCAAATCATATTCAAAACGGCTTAAGCTATAAATAAATAAATTAATTAATTAATTAGCAAATAAATAAACAAATAAATAAATCTTTTTAGTTTTCTGTAGGAAAATATATATATCAGCACTCGGTGAAATATACTGCAATATATGTTGCATATATTTGTTGTGCTTGTATTTAATTGTGTGACTGCCACTTTACAAATAAACTTAAGATTTTTATTTACATTTCTGTAGCTGCACAAAATTTGGTGTAAAACTATCATAATGAAACAAGTCTCAAGCTTCCAAGCTGGAAATAACCTGTTCCATAATTTCTAGCTAATTATATATTGACTGAACTTGCACATGATGAAACATAATAGTCCCGTGTTAAGACCTATTCTCTTCATTTAATTTATATAGCAGCAATAAAATATCACAACAAAGGAATTTATTCAGTCATGTTTGTAGCAATGTTCTGTAAAATGATGCAATGCTGCACTTTGGGTAAACTCTTATCACAACAATCATAGTGTGATGAGATCAATGTCAAGTTAGACTTTTATTGTGTCTCAGAAACCAAATAAATTGAAAGAATCCCAAACTGAGGTACCAAAGCTAATAGGAATGAGAAAAGCTTGGACGTTAGGTAGAATTGTAATATTTATGCAACATAAATAAAAGTAACAAAAACCTGAAATAATGTACAGGTATTTATTTTAACACACTTCAATATTTTAGAGCATAAATGTTTTTATTTAGAACTGTTATGTTTCTTTATTGTGCTTGCTACTACTGTGCATTTTGACTTTTTTATTCTGTGTAGTAGTATCATATTATTTTTATACTTGGATAAATTAGTTTTAAATACATTTTCATATTAAAACAAGCCTTAAAAACTACAATATGTCTGACAGCAATAAGTTGCATACCCAAGCATTACTTTTCATAGATATGTCGCTGTTATTTAGTAATGTCTGTCTTACTGTGTAACATAGTCCCATGGTAATACATAAAGCCTTGAAGGCAGCTCTTCCTGCACACACACTCACACATGCACACACCCACGCACACACACACTGAGTCCCATCCTGCAAGATAACACCCCTGTCTGCCTCCCTCCTGCACACTCCGTTAGCCCCGGCAGCTAGCTGCAGCTCTCCAGGCCACAGCGGCCGCCCCGGTGTCGGTGCAGCATCCGCAGCCCCCAGCCATGGCGTTGGTAACACTGCAGCGGTCCCCGACTCCGAGCGCCGCGTCCACCGCCAGCACAGCGACCACGACTGCGGGGGAGGTCAGTTTCGGCCCTTACGAGGGGGGGGGGGAAGCTAAAGCGATGCTCCGGTGTGGTGGTCTGGCCGGGAAGCAGTGAGGATGAGGGGGATGTTGCTGGAGGAAGGGCCGCTGATTGAAGCTAAATTAGCACCGTTAGTTATGTTATGCTAGGCTTTATCACGTTATGCTAAGCTGTTAGCTATCAAACGCGTTCCTTACTTTCACTTAAAAATTAACCAGCATTGTGTAATAAGTCAGCATGTCATTATGCTGAAAGACAAGAAGTGTTAAATTCGTCTGTTACAATGTTGATATGTGCTAATGTAGGCTGAATATAATCCTTAATACCTTATGAATGATGGAGGCAGGAGCTAACCTTAACGTTAGCTGTTTATGACGTGACTGACTAATTTAATAATCTGGTTTTGTTTGCATCTTATTCATTTAAAAAAAGGATAACAGAATGTTGTTTACAAAGAAGTACATCTGACAAATGGAGCATTTCCTTGTTAAAATTTGAATTATACTATCTTGGCAGCTAATTTACAGGAAAAGTATTTTAATTTTAAATTTAAAAAAAGAAACATTGCTCTGGATACGCGTGTCGGTTTACAGTTTTATGAACTGCTGGTCATTTCCTCTGTGAGGAGTAGATTTCCGGACTGACACATTCTTTAAGAAAAAAATCAGATTACTTCTAACTTATATTGATCTACAGTAGTCATAATTGTATTTCGAGTTTCTTGTTTACTGGTCACTATGCTGAAAGTGTATTCCACTCATTTATCATTCACAATCAGGTTTCTTTACTATGTCCACGCACAGATAATAGTAGCCAGGTGAGGGCGCTATTTACTACTTACAAACACATGAGCTCACCTTGTTTTCCTCTTGCACACAATCAGGAATGAATTTGCATTTGTTTAGAGCTGCTGATATGAAGACCATATTTTTGTGTCTGAGCTTTTCTTTGGGATAAATATTTATTGTCTCCCCAACCTCCAAAAAACTTTTTGCATATTACTGCTGCATGTTGAGGCTTTTACAACACTTGATCTGTCTCAGCATAGTTGCTTTTTAAAAATAGACCCTGCCTTGTGCAGGATTAGTTTTGTGTTGTCTGTGTACCTTGTTGCTGCTTTGAATGTTGTGCTCAGGTACGACAGAAAATGCTGAGTGAAATCTGCCGCAGCCATGATGTCATCTGTTCACGAGGGGGTGGGAGGGCTGGAGGAGCAACGCTGTGCAGGAGTGAAGGGAAAAAGAGCTTATGTAAACAGGCACATAGGGGGATGCCGCCATGAAGTGATGAGGCAGCTGAGACAATTTAACCTTTATGCACAGTAATGAAGACAAACGTAGTCATGCATTTTGTTTAGTGAATAATTGGATTTGTGCCCAGTAAGGCTCATGCATTTGTTACAAATACATATATACTGTTTCTCGCATTAAATAACCTTTTTTTTTTTCAAATTAAGAGAATGTCCGTGTTAGATGGTTACAGTAAAATTCTGAAAGCGTCTTTGTCTTTTGCCATGCTGTTTAATAATAATAATAATAATAAACACAAAATTAGCAACATTTCCCATGTCTGTGCTTGAATTTGCTTGCAGGATCATGTTTGAAAGCAGTTAGTGTGTGACTCAAGTTCATCTTTTGGCCTAAAAGGACATTTCTCTCAATGCATTTGTGCAGTGTGATGAACACAGAACATTGTCACTAAATTCTGACTTATTGTTGGGCAAGTCTGTCAAATTTTGCAGAGAATACACCTAGAACATACATGTTTGCTCCAGATATATATTTTTTATAAGATTTGTAGCTGCTGGCGTTAAGAGATCCAGCTATAGCTATGAAAGTTAAGACTTGGATTAAGGTTAAGATTCTCCGATTCAATGTGGGAAAAATGTTCGAGTTTCCAGAAATTATCAGCCCTAAACATAAACAGCATTGTTTTATATAATTTTGTATTTAAATTTTACAATTTTACTCCTTAGTTTGATTTTCCAAATCATAACTAGATGATAACACTTTGACCATTTGACTTTTTCTGTCTCTTGATTAGAACATAGAGTATATATACACTCTCATTTGGACATTTTACCAAACCACAGTTTCTTTGTTGTGCCATCGCTTTTTAAATCTAAACAAAATCTTTACTACTCAAACTCATAGGTGGTTGAAAAGCCCACCACTCCGGATGAAGCATCTTTCCAACAGCGTAAAGTGTGTTTCACGGTCATAGTTAAACCAGTTTACTATCACTCATTTCTTCTTATCTTCTCTGCAGGATTTCGGGAGTGACGACGAACGGCGAATAAATCAGAGGTATGTTTATCTTAAAGTGCAGCTACGCTTCTCTGTTGCATAGCGTTGAGCAAAGTCTTTCACATTTATTAAGCAGGTGTTATTTACAGACTACCAGCATCTGTACTTGACTCATGCTGTGAAATTGTGAGTGGCGGCAGACTCTCTGGCATCGGCAAATAGGAGCAAGTGTCGTAAAACACCTGTTTGTCTGTCTGCTTGGCACGTTTTGTCTTTTTAATTGCCAACTGCAACATTTGTGTTGCTTTCCCTGAAGGAATATATTGAATGGTGTGTCTGTTTGTTTGCTTTTTCACAGTTTTTTTTTTCTTTAAACAAACCATGTGTTTGTTACAGATTGACAACTAAGAATGAATAAGTTTAGAATATTTTACGTTTTCTTTCATTGACTGAGTTGGGTGTTGCTGCAAATGTTGTTTGCTCCAAGCCGTATGTTTAGTATTTACATTCAGTGAGGAAAAATGTGCAACATTAAAACATTTACATAATGGCAAACCTGATATATGCATCCTTCACATTTACTTGCAGTTCTGATCAACACAAAGTCTTTGTTTTTTGCAGTTGTGTACTCTCACCATAATGGTAAAATTCATACATAGTAACACTGAGTTAAATTATTTATGTTCTTCAACAAAAAACAAAACAAAACAAATTAGTAATTCAATTAATAGAACTAAAAATAACAATATAAAGAAAACTCAGAGTAGAAATAAATGTAGCTTTAGTGTTTTAATGCTAACTTTATATTCAATTATTTGGTCCAAATTTAATGTTGCATCATAGCGATGGAACATTATTGTATCAATCAGACAAATTAAAATTTGAACTTTTATCTTTATTGCTTTAAATCATAAATCTTGATAAAATTGTTAAGCCACCCATTGCTAGCTCTGGCTTATGCTAACTTAGCAGTTAAAAGGCTAATTTTATTTTAAAGGGAGGGTATTATGTAAAGTCATCTACCCATCTACTGCCCAATCAGTGCAAACTCAGTTTTTCGGTTAATGGAAAAAGTCCAGCAGGTTTCTGACAAACCTGCATGTGTGTTGACCAAAATAATTGTACTTTTTTTTTTTTTTTTTTTTACCATCGATCAGCTCTAGCAGATTTAATCACACAAGCCTCGCAACAAAACGCTGCAAAAAAGTATTATGATGTAAATATTTGTTATAATTATGCAAAGCAAGTACAGTCAAGTTCAGTTGGACACCATTGTAACCCTGCCTCTGCGGAGCAAACCGAGGGATTTAATTTCAATTCAGAGCTTATCAGGACAAAAGCTTCTTTAATAGCATGTCAGCCTAAAAAAACGTAGTTGTCAAGAAGATAACAATGTGGGAGTTTATATGTCACTCACTTTGACAGGTCTTTTTCTCTTGTGAACAATGGCATGTCCTTTTATGAGCCCTATAACTCTACACACATTTATTCCTGTAAACTTTGCCTCAGAAGAAATGTGAACTGAGGGAAACTACATCATACAAGCTGTTCTGTTTGTTTTCCGTTATGCAACAGCCTATGGAATGTCCTCGGGTAACGCATGATCTATGCATGGTGCGAGTCCCGACTTGCGTCTAGTTTTTTGCCATTTTTGAAGGCTCTGTGAGCCCCGTTGAGTAATAAAACTAGCAGCAAATTGATGTTTATAGTATAAATGCATTAAGTTGATGCGTATTTGATGGACGTATTTAGCAGGGTGTGCCCATCTGACACACAACTCGAGAGGTAGCATCTGTTGATGGACAGCTGATGTTCTGCCAAATGGGGATGTTTGTGCTTGCTGGCTGACCTTAATGATGAACAACCAAGGTAGTTGATGAGGGCCAACATAAACTTTGTGCAGGTGTCTTTGGAAGTTAACCAAAGAATGATTTCATTCATCTGGCTTGTAAACTGAAAAAAACGGGCAAGGCACTTTAGTTCAAGGTTAAGGCCAGTGTCTTACTTTCAAGATTATTTGAAATATTGCCAAAGATTTTATGAATCAGGCAAAGATTGAATTTGGCTATTCTCCCTTGATCAGCTTTGATTGATGATTGTTAAGTCAAACACTGAAGTATCAGATTTTTTTTTCTGATTCAATAAATGCATCAAAACTAAGAACCTTCATTGTTTCCAGGTTGTGAACATATCAATTAACAGCAGGCAACTTGATGCGTTTTATTTTGAGTTTAGTGAAAATCAGATAGTTGTTTAGAGCTTATGCTTTGGTTCATAAAGAAGGATAATTTGATGCTACAGTCCCATGCAGAGATTGGGCAAAGTCATTATTTTGCATCTTATAAGTTGGTCTAAAGTCTCGAGTCGGATTCCTTCTAAATTTCGAGTTTTGAGCCACGTTGTATTTCATAATAAATGTTAACCCAATGCAAACACAGTCTGATTTTTATGTTTCTGTCCTTTTAACTGTACTTTACTGAGTTTTTTTCTTTTACAATAATTGCAAAATATTTTTGCACGACTATAATTGCATAACAATTTCCAAACAGAGATAATGAGAACACATAAGACGTTTGGTCACGCTTGCCTATAACTTTCCACGCTTCTATTTTTTGTGCTTTGTTTTTCAAAAAAAGCAAAACAGTTTTTCTGTTTTAGTGAAGATGAGACTGTTTAGAACAAAACTTGATTGCAAGTTTGGTCCAGTTGCATTTCTTTTTTCCCTACCTTGTTATACTTTCTGTAAACAAGTCAGATTATCACAGGTATTTTCCCTTGTGATGCTCAATTTCAATTTCTTCTTGCCTCTGCTCTGGAGTTTTAATAGATGTTTTAAATTTAGGGATTCTTGATTCATTTGAAAATAATGACTATTGTAAAATTTTATGGAAATTATTCAGCTTAATGTTAGTTCAGACACACTTTTTGTTTATTCTGGAGCATATCAACTATTTTCAAGTCCGAGTTGAGCTACATGTGTTCATCATCTTGACTCTAGCGTCCTGTAAATTTGTGACTGCAATTCCAATTGGTCAATATTAACGGTGCACAAAGGTAAAACAAATATACAGAAACTGCAGCAGAAGTACCTCATATTGGTCACTTTTTTTTTTTTCTCCTGTATTTTTCCTCAGTACGTTCATGATGTCATTTTTCTTGCTCGGGCCCATCATCTGATACCTGAGGTGGTTGCTCACTTCTGCACCCCTCCCTTTATTTTCTGAGAAAAGTGTCAGTGAGAAAAATGCTGGTGTTATGCAACGGAGAGCCTCCAGAGGGGTTTATTTTTTTCTTTTTTCTCTCCCCTCATTGTGCTGCTGTGTGTGAAACATGACTAAACCAGCCTGGTAACGGCTTCTGAGTGGCCTCTTTAAAGAGTAACTCGGAGCAGCTGTCTCACACGTTCACCCAGCAACTCAAGGTGGTGGCTTAGAGGACATCTGGTCCTGTTTTGCCCCGTCCAGATCCATCTGGATGCCTACAAAGCAACAAACCCCGCTCTAACGCAGAGCTACGTCATCACCTATACCAAATTCTTCTGAAGCTGGACCTTAGTTTTACGGGGAAGTTGCTTTGTGCTTCAGGAGGGAAATGAAAAGCTGCCTGAAGTTTTGAATGAACGTTACTGAACCTCTGCTAATGTGTACAGTGCTCTGTAAGTCATTGACATGATGTTGCTCAGAAAAAAAGTTGAGTTGGAGGTCTGTCTTGTTATCAGGATCTCATTATAGCATATTTGTCTGACTTTATTCATTATATTTATATAAATACAATTACTTTTTGCAATACTTTGCACATCTAAAAAATATTCTGCAGTGTTTGGGGACAAATGGGACATAAAAGGTATGTCCTCCTTAACTGGCTATAATCTCTAATAATCTCTAATAATCTCAGACGGCATGTTTGATGGCATGTGAGTGAGTGACAACTAGCACCAGGCACTTGAAGGAAAGAGATAATCCTTCCCCCTATAAGCTCGTCTATAATGAGATTTGGGGGTTTTGGGACAATGCCAGTTCTTCTCAGTGCCTGCTCCACCTTTTGCTTGACTTCTGCTGAGACACTACCACGAAGTTCGAAGACCCCTGATGTGGTTTTCAGTATTAGATGTCCAATTTGGATTATTTTTGGCAAAACCAAGAGGGTTTGTAGTGAAAAAAGAGGCATAAAGATTGGCTTTTGTTAAGTTTTTTTTTTTTTTTCCACAACTGTTTTTGAAAATGGCATTCTTCCCTTGCCTTAGGGGGAAGCCTTTACTTTACCTCGTTCAGATTTTGAACTGAAATTTAGGGAACCTTGGAAGGCAAGGTCCCACTGATGGGAAGAGGCATCCACCTCCTGAGCTATTCTTAGCTTTTAGATTCTTGCTCTCTGACTTCTCTACGCTACAGAAAGATTGTGACAGAGACAAGACATACCGAGGGACTTAAGGAGACGGGCCATGTGCGCCTGAGGCACCGGGTGGAGGCTGCAGTGCGTCCCTGCAGGCAAGCGGGCTGACTCACAAACAGAGACGCTCTGATGAAGGGGAGGAGGAAGAGGCGATCGGGGGGAGGGGCCTCTGAACAGACGCCGCTGCTTTGCTGAGCAGCCCAGATGAGTTCAGGCTGTCAGGCAGTCCGTCACTCAAAACCGCTGGGACCGAACTGAAGCTGTAATTACTCCTCTTTTCTCCTCCTCAACTGTTTCTGGATGTGGATGCAGAGGCATTAACTGGGTACCAGGCAGACCTAGGTGACACTCCGGGGAGCAGGATGCATCTGGTCGTGGAGCCCTTTCAGGAGGCCGTGATGAAGATGCTACCTTATTTTGTGGAGAATGCCGTTTTGACCCAGAATGAGATAAACCGCATGTGAGTGTTGATGGGGTTTTTGGAGAAATGCAGATAGCCTTGTAAATTAACGAAATGTTCGACAGCTTCAGGAGCAGTTACCGTTTGATTATTACCCATGTTTTTAACTTTTTACCTGAAAGTTCTCACTCTTTAGCAGAAGTTGTAGGTGTGTTAATGGTGAGCAGGTTTTCTGTTAAAGTCTGGACTTCCTTTGATAGTAGATGTATTTTTAGCCCCAGCATTTGTGGAGAAGCTGATAGCAGGGGAAGAGCAGAGCTTAGGCTGTTTGGTTGGGACGTCTGTAGTTGGACAGCTTGTGATTTAAAACATAAAAACGGGTTTCACAATTTCAAGTCTAGAAAAGTGAACAATTATTAGCCTGAATTTGGACAGGATCTCGGTTTGGCAAGGCGGCTGCCTCGGTCCTGTTCTTCCTTCAGCAACTGGACCCTCCATCATAAACATCAAACGTAGAACAGAGTAAGGCCATAAATGTACTAAAGTGACACAATAGCTCTCGTTGAAAGTTGTCCACCCTCGTGCCTTGTCACGGTTTTCTTCTCCTTTTTTTGCAGCTCTGGGGGTGGTGCACAAAATGAAACTCATTGTTCCCACATAATGTTCAGTTTGGTTCAGGCCATTTAGCTGCATGTGGGGTTTGATTGTTGGACCAAAACGACAGGAAGATTAGTCAGATTTCTCCTGGAGATCTACGGAGCGATGCATCGGAACGTTTTCAGAATGACTACTTCGTCAAAAGTCAAACTCAGTGCGGTCAGAACATCTAACCAATTTAAATATTAGTCAAAGGCAACACAAGTAAACACAAAATTCAGCTTTTAAATGAAGATGCTTATTATTAAGGGAGAAAAATCCAAACCTACATGGCTCTTGTGTGAAAAAGTGATTGGCTCTTAAACGTAATAACTGATTGCACCACCCTCACCATATTAAAGAATAGAAACAGCCTTTATTGTTTGTTAGCGGGAACATTTAGGTGTAACATCAGCATCAGATATATAGCTTCACACAACACATTCCAACAGTAATAATATACTATTAAAGATTATTAAATAAAAATACTGTGCAGTGATCAGGAATAAAAAATGGTCTTCTCTAATCCATGGGATGTGCAGCTGAGTCGCATGACTTAAAAAAACAAACAAACTAATTGTGCAGGTATTTTAAACATTAGCAACATCAACTGCAATCAAGTGTTTGTACGCAGTTGGTAAGTAGCACTGCTGCCTTGTAGCTAGAAGGTCCTGGGTTCAAATCCCTGGCTGGTGTCTCTCTGCATGGAACAAAAGACTGCTTGATTGCAATATTTGATACATTTCCAGTGTTGTGCCTCAATTCTGCGCTCATAAATTCAGATATGCTTAAACTGAAGGAGAGTGGTGGGGAAGTCATGACGATGAGATAGAAAGGAGTGAAGGAAACCAATCGCAATCGTCACTCCGGTGTCATCATTTATAATGAAATGTTTTAGCTTTCCCCTGAATGTTAATAAAAAGAGCCGGCTTTTTCTGTATGGGCTCTTTTAGCCTCCATCAACACACAGTGATGTCATGGCAGCAGCATTTACAGACGGGTTTGTCTTCAGCACATGTAAGGATTTGTTTTGATTTTGTCACTCGTCGGTTTTGTACTTTCCCGATGATGACCTGGTTTGCCAGACTGCACACGTTGAATACGCGGAACATGAGTTCCACCCTGCTGTCAGGTAGATTTACGGATATGTTCACATTTCTCTCCATTAAATTCAAGTGAGTGAACTCAGCCTGAGGAAAACATCTCATTGTTTTTTGTTTTTTTTTATTAGAGCTCCTCACATGCACTTGAGGCCTATTCAAAAAAAGTGAAAGAACTGTAGTTGGGTCAGTGTTCAGGTCCTCGCTGCATTAGACCCAGCCGGCAAAGACCTGACAAGTCAAATCAGAGTGAGAAGCCCATGCAGCAGAAAGAAGATAGATAAGCACTCAGTTCAAAGCATCAATCCTGAGGTCGGCCTCTGTAACGTGGCAGCTTGGCTTCTCCTCTCAGCTGTTGAGTGAATTGGCCAGAAGCAGACAGCCGTGATTTACGATTGTCTCGTTGGCTCCATCGAACTGAACAAAACAATCCTGCAAAATGTTGCTTCCCTCCACCCCCCCTCGTTGTTTCATTTGTTTGCTCATTATGCACATTACCCTGAATCATGGAGTCTGACTTGCAGTTTCTCTGTTTTTAAAATTCATTTTTGTTTGTTTGTTTTTTTGGCAGTTTGAGCGAGAGCTTCTTCATGGTGAAAGGCGCCGCTCTCTTCTTGCAGCAAGGAAGCAGTCAGCAAGGCCAAAAAGCACATCCTCCTCACAAACATGCAGGTGAGAATGAAACATGTTTTCTGTGTTAATCGCTCAGCTTGATCCTCCGTCGTCCCGGTGAACGAGGAGTTCGGCTGTGGCGCTCCTTAGCATTGCAGCAGATGTTTGTAGCAGGGGTGAGAAGGATGGCGGCTGCGTCGTTGATAAGCATGTTCCAGACCCGTAGCTTAGGCAGATTAGAGCTTAAATCCAGCGTATGGTAGCACCGTTAGAGGAACCTCTGTGGACGGTTTAAAGAGGGCCCGACCGTTTGTGGAGACTCACGTGTTTTCTTCTCTTCTTATAAACTCAGGATTCATAACATTTATTCCAGCAGTACCAGAGTAGCAATCCTAGTGTGTAATTTAGAGATTTGTTTTTCTTCCACTGTAACCCTGGAAGAGAAGTTACCTTTGTAAAAGAATAAACCTGTTGTGAAGTGGCTTATGTGGCTTATTGCGTTGACCGAAGTCAGTCTGAATGGCCAGTATCCGTAAAGGTTTTCTTTTTGAAAGCCACAATCGCTCCTTTAAAGACACAAAGCCTACCTGCCAGCGTGCATTCACGATGGGAATTCACCATGAGCCAACAGCACATCTGCTGCCAAGTCATTTGGCAAACCGTGACTGCTCCTGGCAACTTTGACCGTATTTACTGGCCACTTTGTAAGGTAGCTCACATATCTGCCAGACGTTCTGTGTCGTCAGGAACTTTTGCCAGGGGAAATAGCTGTGTCATTTCTCAGGAACTGTGGTATTTAACCCAGAAGTGGGAGACAGGAAGGTTGACCTATAGAGAGTTCTTCAATAAGGGCTTTCTTGTTCTAAGACCTGCTACCTCACCATCTGTAACTTAAAGTTCGTCATTGAACATCTCCGCGACAGACCCTGCTAGTGCAACCATGTCTCTCTGGTTCCTCTGGGTATTTATCCCAGCTGGGCACAACCTGGACACATTTGGCATTTTATGTGAAAATGGAAATAGAAGCTGCGTGAATAAATGTGAACATCTCTCTTTAGCAAAAACGTAGCATTTTCAGAAATCTTTAAACATGTTCAGCATCAAGATTAAAACATTTAAACTTGAACTTAATTGAGCTCTTCCTATGAAAAAGAAGTAAACGATATGCTTGCAGGAATTGCTTTTGTTTTGATCCGGCACAGAGGGCCATCCTAGAGATGCACCAGTGACAGTTTTGTGGACAATTCGTAATTTTTCTCTATAAGATTGATAATGGTGAATATGTTTTGTTCTGGTGTTCCTGCCTTGTGCAGTCTGTCTCTGTGATGTTAATGCTGTGCATTTATATCACAGTCATTTTACTTGTTGTGACACAAATTTTGCAATGATGATTTGCAGTGAAGTGTTGTGCAGCTTTCTGCACTTTGTCTTGAATTACAAATATTTCTATCTTAAATTTGTACAGTTGTTCATTCATTTCTTTCTGTCTGGCTTATTAAATTAACTATAGCTTAATATTTTAATCTTGTTATTTAAGTTTACTTTGTGTAATAAAGTGAAATCACAGCATGATTAAAATATTAATATCTTAACAGCCAGTGACCATGTATAGATTTATTAGGTGTAGGATGAGATGGTCAGCAGAATAACAAACCTGTTACTCTTGTTTACCCTCCATGGTTGTACATCTTTATCATCATTTTACCAGCTGTGACATATTCCAAAGTTTTTTTTTACTTGCAGTCATTTGCTGTTTCTGCTGGTTCACCTTGTTTCATTTAAAGCTGTCAAAGGGAGCAGGAACGGGAGGAGAACGGACAAAGACAAGTTCTTGAGTTCAGATTTTGTGGTTGATAAAGTTCACCTCGTAAAGTCGGGACGCTCCTTTCGGTTTAGTTAACATGTGACTTGATTCCCGTTGAAATTGAATTAATTATCGATCGGAATTCACTGAACGTGTTAAATGCTGTTTTTAAAAATCAGCAGACTTTAGTTAATGATTGGAAAAGCTTTTTACTTTATAAGTTCATAATATCTACAGCGTACAATCAACTCCCATTGTTGCTTAATGATGTTAATTTATAATAACTGACTCCAAACTCTCTCCTTCCTTCCTGGACAGGTGAACTACCTCAGCACCTGCAGGTGATGATAAACATTCTCCGCTCAGAGGACAGAATCAAACTGGTGAGAGACATCAGAAACAAAAACAAGATGGTGACTATAAGATCATTTTAACAAGCAGGTTGCAACTTATTGTGCACTTTGTTGCTTATTTGGTCTGTGTTATGAGGGTGTTGAAGAGTAATGCATGGTGTCTTCGGTAAGAGAGATGAAATTACGTTTTTATATCCATCAATTATGCATTTGGACACACTACTTTTTTTCACCTTTGATTTCTTATTTAAACCTTCTGTCTTCTTTTTCTACAACAGTCATTGCAGTCACTGTGTTTTCGTTTTGCTGTGTTCATAAATTAAACAGGAAACTTGGGAGTAACCTACCTGTTGACCTGCCTGTTCCTTTTGCAGGCAGTGCGTCTGGAGAGCGCGTGGTCGGATCGGGTGCGGTACATGGTGGTGGTGTACACCAGCGGGCGACAGGACACGGAGGAGAACATCCTTCTGGGAATCGACTTCACCAACAAAGACTGGTACAAATGCGCTCGGTTTCTTGGGTTTTTCTTGGTGTCACTCACCAAAAGTGATTAGTCTTAAAAAGTTAGAAGTATGGAATTCCATTTCATTATTGCTTTTGTCTAGATAAAGATTGGGCTATTTAACGACAGCTTTAGTGACCTTTAGACCCTCTTAGATCAGAGTTATAATCTGGATTTGTGGTTTTTTGTGGTTTTTAACCTGGGTCGTGTCTATATTTCTTTAAAATAAGATGATAAAAGAAACTGTCGAATCAGAACCTCACAATAGGGTTGAGTTGTTTTGTGAAACATACAGATAGTGTTACACAAGTAGTAAGTGTTTTTTTTTTTTGTAATCGGAGAACCAGAACAAAACAGAAATTTGAGTCTGGAAATGTTGAGAATTTTCAAATGGAAAATTTGCACAAACCACAGTTGTAAATACTGAACTGCATGGAAATGTCATTCTGAGTCTGTTTACAACATTCAGATTCTGTGTTTGTCTTTGTTTTTGTCCAACAGGTTATGTTCACTGAACTAATATAGGGGCTAGAAATGTATAACCGTTTTATTCACAGTTTCGAGTTTCTTGTCAGTGAGCGTAATCTTATTTTAGTCACTTAGACTAATGTTTGCAAAAAGAAAATCTTAAACATATAGTTTCTTATTTATACAGTTCTTAGACTCTTATGTCAATATTCCTAAAATGTGTTTTTGTGTGTGTGTGTTTATGCCAGTAAAAGCTGTTCAATCGGCATGGTGCTACCTCTTTGGAGCGATACAAAGATCCATCTGGATGGAGACGGGTGAGCTATTTAAATCTCCCTGTCAGAAAGAACAGGGTTCACAACTACAGCATTGTTTTTGTTTTGTTTTGTTTTGTTTTGTTTTGTTTCAGATTTTTACCAAATCCTGCACCAATTCTCTGACACCTCAGATGAATTTGATTCACACAAAGCAGCAACTCTCTCCACACTCAGTCAGTCTCCCATCTGTTTTGTCTGCTCCTCAGGGGCTTCACTGTGAACACAGCGGGCCGGACTCATGTTTTCAAGCCCGTGTCGGTGCAGGCTATGTGGTGAGTAATGATTAACCTGTTGAGTCACCGTGGTTGTCTGCTGGCAGTTTACCTGTAATGGAATAGCACAGTAATTCCCCTGACAACCAGTCAGATGGGCTGCATGGGAAATAAGTGTGCCACCTGCTGGCGGGAGAACATACCTGCGTCCGTTTTGTCAACTTCTGAACACTTCAGTGCTTTTGTATATTCTAAAAACAGAATCTTCATTTGTGTGATCAATGATTTAGGTCGGCGTTGCAGGTGCTGCACAAGGCCTGTGAGGTGTCGCGCAGGTTTAACTACTTCCCTGGAGGCATGGCTCTCACCTGGATGGGATACTATGAGAGCTGCATCGCTTCTGAGCAGAGCTGCATCAACGAGTGGAACGCCATGAAGGACTTAGAAACCACGCGGCCAGACTCGCCCATCATGTTTGTCGACAAGTGAGGAAACTCTGTTTACCTTAGCAGCACCTCTCTTAGTGAATACTTCAACAATTTAATTGAAGTGTTCTCTGATTTGCACATTTTCTGTGCGTTGCGGTTCAGATTGTTATGATGCTGTTTTATTTCTAGGCCTTCGGAGAGGGAAAGGACGGAGTGCCTTATTAAATCCAAACTAAGAAGCATCATGACCTCCCAGGACCTTGAGAACGTCACCTGCAAACAGGTAAGGGCGTAAATGTTAGGAGGGGAATAAAAAAAAAATCTCATGTCAAGGAGTCCCTCATTTACACCCCGAATGACTTAAGATGCTGAATTTTGCATCCTTTCTGCAGCTTCCAGTTTGAAGCTCAAAGTACTGATGAGATGCGTCAAAATTGAATTACTTAATTATCCTGTTTACAGATGATTTAAAATGCAGTTTGAGTCTCTGGCTTCTTAAACGTCTTTAAAAACCAGGTGATTGTTTTGGCCTGTAGACTTAACTTGTCCCTGTGCTTGTCAGTTATTCAAAATCAATCAGTTTTTGATATTTATAACCTTTACAGTATTTGTGGAACATTTGACTGCTACTTTTTTTTTTTTTTAGTTAATATAGGATCATTGTTGAAACAGCTGTGCATAAAGAAGTCAAACCTGCACATAATCAACCTCTGATTATTCTGCTCAGTATAAATGTAGAAGGAAACATTACTAGGCATTTAAAGACTTGAGCTCCTAAGTTAGTTTAAGCTTCATTGACTCATTTCATATCGCAATTGCTAAATTTGGAGCCAATCTAAGGTTCTGTTCTTGATTTGTTTCTTTTGGTTTAGATCATTATTGTACATGCATCATTTCTGGGTTTTAGTTTAATGACTAAAATAGATTTGCTTCCTTGTTTATTCACAATTTTTCTTACTACACATCAAACATCCTATAGAACAATATTTTCACCCCTATACTTAGAGAATATATTTTTTTTTATTAAATAAAACTTAAATAAACAATCTTATTGTGTAATTCTAATTTAACATCTTGCCACAGTGACAACTTCTGGAGTTTTATCCTGATGTTACATTCCCTGTTTCTTTTTTGGTTAAACCATCTGCTTATTTGCTTCTGAGCTGAAGGTTTTGTTTTGCCTTTTTTTGTTTGATGTTTGGCTGATTTATCTGAAAGTTTTATTCTCTCAGATTGTGACACATAACACATCTGTCATGCTTTGGAGGCAGACGAAATTAAAACCTTGGAGCTTCCTCGGCACTGTAGGCAGAATTTATACGTTTTATGTCATAAAACCATTGAGACAGAAACAAAGGCATTCCGTTTTCTTTTTTCTTTCAGATCCGAACTAAGCTGGAGCAGCACATGAACTGCAACTTGAAAGAATACAAGGAGTTCATTGACAATGAGATGCTGCTGATCCTCGGCCAGATGGACAAAGCCACTCTCATTTTTGACCACGTCTACTTGGTGAGCGACGTTAATCTCTCCTCTGCCGTCACAAAAAATGTCGTCTGGACTTGTTGATGCAAATGCTCAATTTCCTTTATGGTCAAGAAACAGATTTCTGTTTAATTAATCTTCCTGGTGAAACAATTGTCGTGAGGAGCAAAACAACCTTAAACGGAGCTAAAACGTGCTCAGACTAAACAGAGCTTTCTCTCATTTATTTTTAGGGATCTGAATGGAATGCGTCTAATTTGGAGGAGCTGCAGGAGACGGGGTGATTTGTTTTAGATTATCCGAGAACTAAGATAACCACAGGCAACACATATTTTTTATTACGATCTAAGCGAGAAGGAATGCTGGTGATAAGTTAGCGCTGTGTTTCTTCTCCAGGGTGGGCTACATCCTCAACGTTACTAGGGAGATCGACAACTTCTTCCCAGGGACGTTCTGTTATCACAACATCCGCGTTTACGACGAAGACGCCACGGATCTCCTCGCTCACTGGAACAACACGTACAACTTCATCATGAAAGCAAAGTGAGTCGCAGAATTTTATATATAATATTTGATAACTCTTTGCTGTCAACGTGTAAACGGCCTACGTTTTTGGGTGGTGGGATCCAACGATGAAGCTCTCCTTTTAGAAATAAAAATGTATATTTTATTTTAAACAGATCAAGATAAATTCTCAAATTACTCAACTTATAGCTTTAAAACTTACCGGCAAAAGAAACCAGAACACAGGAGAAAAAAAAGGAGCTGCTGCTGCAGTGGGAGCTGAATGTTTTTTAAAGGTGTGTTCAGGGACAGCTCGTACATCAAAATTACCCCAAAGTGAGGCAGACGTTTTTTATTTTCAAATACCAGCGCAGTCTTATTTTATAAATTCTTAAATGATGACATTGACTTTTTTTCAGGTGATTTCTTATTGTTGTATAAGGTATCCAAGTATTGGGTATACCTGATTACCCTTATTATAAATAACCAAACCAAATTACTAGCCATTATTTGATGTTATAAAACATAATAAAATGTAACTATTTTCACAATTTAATTTGAAAATTACTTGTTTACTGCTGTAGAAAGTAAAAGAAAAAAGATTTGCTTCACTTGACTGAAGTGTACTAAAAAACATACTGACCATCAAAATCTGGAAGAACCAGAAGACAGAGCTGTTTTCCATGAGTGCCTTAAAATCCTGGGAAGTTTTTTTTTTTTTTTTTTTATCCATCATCATCTGTTTTCCTACTTTATCTACTTTTTAAAGTCAGTTTAAAAGACAAATGTGATTGTCAACAAATGGGCCGGTTTCGTCTTGTTTTAAGCAGTGACATACATACATATCACACGGATGTACGTGTAATTCTCACCCTCAGAAAGAACGACTCCAAGTGTCTTGTCCACTGTAAGATGGGCGTCAGTCGCTCTGCCTCCACCGTCATTGCTTACGCCATGAAGGAGTACGGCTGGTCTCTGGAGAAAGCGTACAACTTTGTGAAGCAGAAGAGGAACATCACACGACCCAACGCAGGTTTCATGAGGCAGCTGGCAGAGTATGAGGGCATTTTAGATGCCAGGTATGCTCATTCACTCCTTACATGTCTTAAGCGTTGCCAACTGTCAGTGCTTTTGAAATTAACTTTTTATTTTTGTTATGTGTCCTCCTCTTGTGCTCGGTGGGATTTTCTGCCCCCCCCACAAGCAAACAGAGGCACAACAAGCTGTGGCACCCGGACGCAGACTGCGAGATGGCCGAGGGCCAGCAGGGTCTGACTCAGTTCTGTGGCGGAGAGGACGGAGGGGATCCCACCGCAGACCCAGGGATGTCTCCCTGCTGTGAGGAGGGGTCCTCCAACAAAGGCGCCGCCTGCTCATCGCCATGCAGGACTGTCGCTCTCAACATCGACCCCGCCTACAACAACTACTACTTCCGCCGTCTCTCCGACTCGGCCCTCGACAGCGAGCCGTCGACGCCTGTGCGTGGCCCTCCTCTTCTCGGCATGGAGAAAGTCTTCATAGAAATCGAGGACGTGGAGAGAGACGCCCTGCTGGACGACGAGGCTTTCCACGGGCGGGAAGGCCTGCCGCTCCCTCACTTTGGACCCACAGCAGAGGGCGCCGCCGCCCAGACCTGCAGCCGGGGGCCCGAACCCCTGGAGGAGCTGCGGCTGAGGCTGGAGTTCAGCACAGTGGAGGAGGAGAACGAGGAGGACGTGCAAAAGGAGGAGGCAGAGATGGAGGTGTTGATGCAGCCAGACGACAGAGGGGGAGGCGAGGGAGACGGCGGCGAGACTCAGGATGTAGAGGTCGAGGGCGATGCGGAGGGGATCGGGATGGATCTGGCATCCCTTAACGACAATTCAAACAACAACAATCATTTGAGCCTTCTACAAAACCACAAGGTAAGTTTGAGGAATATTTTAATGACAACTGTGGTTAGCCTAAAATTACGTTTATCACAAAATTTGAATATTAAATAAACCAAATACAGAAATATGGTGTTCGCAGAGTGCCAAAACCAGAAGTACAGAACACATACAAGAGTCATGACGGACAAGTTCCTACTAGAGCTGCACTATATTAATACATATTACAATGATGACAATATTGGAAAATATTCCGAAGACGAGATCAGTTGCAGCAAATGCTTATTTTCTTCTTTCCCATTTGTGCTTCCATCCCTCTGCAGTCTTTAGCATTTTGGGTAAAGTCTTTGTGTCTGGTTTGAGCATCTCCTGTTGTGAGACTCTGTCCAAGTTAATATTACGCTAGCAGATGAAATGCAGCTTCATATGGATAAATTAGCCAACAGTCATTGCACTCCAGATTGTCCTTTGTGATATGAATATTGCTCGTACTGATATTGGCGATGACAATGTAGTTGCGATATTTTATGCATCCTTAGATCCTACATAGTTTTTAAAAGTCTGGAAAAGTAAGGGGTTTTATTTGACCTTTTTTTTTTTAGATTTGACCAAGAATGGGAAACGGAAATTTAAATATTTAAATATGGAAACTATTTATAGTTCTCATCAATTATCTAAATGACTTAAATGTAATAATGCTTCATGAATTAAATTTGCTTTATATCTAAATATAATTTTCTATCTTTTTATCACATTACACTGTGATTTTGATATCTTTCCCATTAGTATTTTGGTTTTTGATTCTAACTGATTGACTCACTCTGCGTTTCTTGGGGTGGAGAGATTTTTGCAAATAAAATATGGCACCAAAGTTCGTAAAGCAAAAATCCCCCCCTTAATGAATCAACTTTTATTGTGGAATACCGCAATCCCTATGGGTAAATATAAAATGTACCATTTTTGAACTAGAGCTGGTTTAGGCCAGATGTCAAAAACATTGATGTAGTGTTGGAAAGTAATTATTTTTAAAATTAAAATTGCGCAGGAACCTCGCAATGGTAATATTCTGCTTTTAGAGGCTTTAACACAATAATCAGTATTACCAGGAATTAACAACTATATAGCATCACTCTGTTTGTAATGAATCTATATAAATTATAAATCAGAATTTATTCAGAGGTTTCTGTCTGACCAGTGTTTTCATCAGACGCGTTTTATCTTGTCTTTATTTAGGACACATCTTCCTCCTTCCTTCTTCAGAGAGATGCTTCTCTGGTGTCTGGGTCTCATCAGAAAGAGCGTTCTTCGTCTCCATCTTCTGAGCTTCGCCTTACCGCCCGCCCTCCTTCTGAAGTCCAAAGTGCTTCATCGCGTCATTCTCAAACGTCTACTGAAGGCGTTTCGTCTTCAACGGGACTTCTGAGCCCCTGTGGTCCTCAGTGTGACTGTGCCAACTGTGCAACCTGTGCCACTGCCCTGTCGTCCTCAGAGGCACAGCGGTCGGCGGAGGCCCAGGACGGCAGCCATTTGCTTCAAGACGGCCCGTCTGAGTCTGCCTCGGATGTTCTCCCTGAGCTGATGAGAGCCGATTTTGAGGGAGAGACGCCCGCAGTGGCTTGTTACCTTGGCCAACAGCAGGAGAGCCTCTTGCAGCTGCGTCGGTCTGGCCTGGTCCGGCGTCGGGCAGAGAGGCTTGAGAGGCTTTCGGGAATGTCCCTGCAGGAATGCCAGAAGTCTAAGATGTGTCCGTCTCACAGCGAGGAAAAGGAGGAGTTCTCCAGCTTTACCGGGGATTTCGCTAAAACTTCAACCCCGTGCCAAGTGCGGTTAGAGCCACTAGTAGTGCCGCTGACCAACGAGGCCTTGTTGGGGGTGGTGGGTTCAGGGCTCCTCACGCCCACCTCCTCCCCTCACGGCTCCACGCTGACACGGAGCTCCAGCAGCGACAGCCTGCGCAGCGTGCGGGGGAAACCCGGCCTCGTGCGTCAGAGGGCGCAGGAGATTGAGACGCGCTTGCGGCTGGCAGGCCTGACCGTGCCCTCCAGGCTGAAGCGCTCCAACTCGCTGGCCAAGTTGGGAAGCCTCAACCTCTCCTCTGATGACCTTCGTTCGGCCTGTTCTTCAGACGCAGGGACACTGCTGCTCCTCTCGCTGTCCCCTGAGCCGGACCAGGGCTTGGAGTGGGACTCTCCAACCGCCTCGTCGTTGTCCAGACCCAGCAAGAACCTGCTCACTCCAGAAAGAGCACTTCCAGGGGAGCCCAGGAGCTGACAAATCAAGTGGGACTCCTACATTTGTGAGCTCCACTCACCTTCCCTCCTGTCGCGCCGTGTGGTTGTGGAGGGTTGCACCCATTCCAGAGAGAAGCGAGTCGAAACTGAGCAAGCGCAAACACAATGCCAACTCTTACACAAGGAGGCCACAATGTTTCTCAAACTGCTGTTCATAGCGATCAAAGTCATACTGCTGTATCTGACAAACCTGTTAAGCCATCAGATCACCTCTAACTCTGAATCACAGACAAACAAGTGCCTTACCCAAGAGACCTGAGGCACAGATCTGTGTGACAGATTGCATGCTGAGACGGTACGAGGTGCTCTGCGACCTTTAACCTGGTTTCCAGCGGCTCCTACTTTACCTGTCAGGTACAAAGTTATAGCCTGCATTGATGAACTTGAATTCCTCAACGAGCTTCACAGAAACTGAGAGTTTGGTTTGGTGAAAGCAGAGTTGTTTTGACAACAATTTTTTTATTTTTTTTAAAGATTACCTCGTGTTGCATTCAGTGAGTTCCTGTCCTTAATATTTCAGGATTTTTGAAGTGAGATTCTGCAGTAAGGTTTTAAAATATTAAAAGCAGTTAATATTTTACTTCTAGTAGAAATGGTAACTCTGTCGGAGTCTTGGTGTAATACGCTGCACTGTTACGGCAAGTATTACTCATACTCCTGGCATATAGGCAAAAATTACTTGATAGGAAATTAGACATTTTTAAAAGAATAAAAAAAACGATTCTATCTATTTATATGTTGCAATGGATTTATGCCATTCTCGATAATCGGTTGAAATTTTAGTAGGCCTCCAGCATTCAAATCCTTATAATAATTGCTGACCAGCTTTTTGCATGTTTCTGGGCTTTTTTTAAGGTTTTAATTTTTCCAAGTTTTCAGTACTTGGTCTTAAATTTAATTTTGTCATGTCTAATAATCACATTTAAATCATTATGGTCATAAAACGTTTTAAATTTAAACTTACAGAAACCTTGTGTCTTTCATGTTGGGGGTTATTAGCAGGAAATTGAGATAGGAGGCAGTGTGCCACAATAAGCTTCCCCATGAAACAAGTACTAAGAACGCAACATATAACGCATGTTTATTCAGAGACGGCAGAAGCAGAGTAAAAACCAAAATATATATATAATATGCAGTTTTGGCAATCAGACAATTATCCTGACTGGAAACCTTTAAATACTCTGTTCTCAGTAGTTGTTTTGCACAGGAAGCTCACTGGTGGCGCGCATCCTCTTACCTCTGTTCACTGCGACGTGAACATGGCTTCTGTGTTGATAACCACCCGATGCAAACAAGAAAACAGTTTAAAGTTTTATCAGTTTTATAAACTGCTTTGATGTTCTTGATACCGGAATTTTTTAAAGAGAATAAAATATTGTTGGTTTGGCCTCCGGGACCGTCTAAACTGGATTTATATGAAATGAACAGAACCTCACTTCAAAAATCCTGAACTAGTCCTTTAATTGGACTTCTTTCACTAATGCTTGGTTAGAGTGAGGATATTGTTTTGTTTTGTTTTTTTTAAACTAATGTGTAATATATTAATTACACTTGCGTATGAGTGAGTGAATGGGAGTGGGAAGAGAAACAACCGTTGCCAGAGGCATACTTGCTGTTTCCAACAAACAGAACAGAATCTTTTCTGAGTTTGTTGTTCCTTTTGCACTGCTTTTTGTTACCGAGTCGATTCTGGCGAGCTATCTTCCAAAATAACATTGGAGTAATGTTATTAACCTCATCATTTCCTATATTGTATAATATTTTGGAGGGAGCGTAGTGACGAGAAGTCACGCAGCATGGCTTGAGATCAAAATAAAAATGGCTAGTGTGAGAGTCAGATCTCACATTTGTGTGGACATTTCTGACATTAAAAAAAACAACAAAAAAAACAGTGTAAACACTACCTGTAAGCATTCTCTGGCTTAAATTCAGTTAAAAGTGCTGCCAATGTCTTTAAGCTCATTTGTGCTTTTCGAAGTGTGGGAGACCAAAGTTATTTTTTGCCGTCTTAGCAAATTGAAAGCTGTACGAAACATGTGAATCCTAATGTCAATCGCGTACATATTTAAAAGCTGTCACCTCTTTTTTGCACCTTTCGGAGTAGTCAAAGAGAATCTGAGGAGTCGCGGGGCTCATAGCTGTTAGGCTTTTATGCTCATATCATCAGTGAGTTTTAAAGCTTTTGTGACGACGTTCACACTAGGTTACTTCACAGTTTTGTAACCTTTTTCTTTTTTTATATTTTAATTATGCAGTAATTTTTGTACTGTGCATTGCTGTAGTTTGAATGCATATTGCACTTTTTATGTTGGTAAGAAAATAATGTACTGTATGTGCTAATTATGAAAATAAAATCCTCTTTTACATAATTTACCCCGAATCTTGTTTCGTTATTTTTGTTTTCTTCACACACAAATCTGAAGCTACTGTGTAGCAGCCATAGATTTGAATGGAGTTTCGAGTGAGAGTGCCACAGGTCTTTCTACTGTTTGAGATGCTGAGGGATCCTTGAGGTTTAGACATTTAACAGCTTTAACTGGTTGATTTTATACTGAATGTGGTTTTCATTGTTTGAATACTTTTTATTTATTTCCTTGTGCATATCATTTTTGTGTAATATTGGGTAAATGGCATGCCAGCCATCATTCTTACAATAGCCTTGTCGCCACGAGTCGGTCACAATCAGGACGCAGTTTTAAGGATGAATTGCAATGTCAGTTTTCCGCCATATTGTTTTATGACCTAAGCCTGTTTTAAACTTTTCCACAGCTTTCTCCCTGAGCTGCCTGCTGCGCTGCTCTGCCTTTACGAAGCTCTGCCTAATAAATCTCTGAGGCCCTACCAAATCACGCGCAGATGGGCTCCCTTTACTAATTACTCGTTTTGTGAAACCAGTTGTTTGCTGCGTTTTTCGGTGTCAAGAGTACAGAGGGCTAAACACAAATGCACACCACACTTTTCAGATTTTTATTTGTAAAAATAGAAACCCACCTCTCGTTTTACTCTCATCACGCCATTACGCACTGTGGTTGTGTTGGTCTTAATAAGTAACATCCCCACAAAGTATTGCAAAATTTGTGGTCATGATGTGAAAAAGGGTTAAAAAGGAAAAAAGTATGGGCTCCATACTGTAGCGTGAGGACCCTGAATTACATCGTGGTGCCCTCATCTGTGTGTTTTGGCAGGGGGATCATTGTCTAACAGCCAGGTTACATAACATTTGGCTTTCCATTACTCTTTGCATGACATCAGTGAATTACTGAAGTTAAATGTGTCCTGGGTCTAAATGGCTGCAGTTCTGGATGCAACAGGGGACCAAAGAGGCAGAGATGTTGTTTAGTGCCGTTTGTTATGGAGTGCTGTGAGCACAGGCATAAATCCTTCCCAAGACTGCATTTTAAATGGATGTCTGGAAATGCTGCGTGTATGTTGGAAAACACGCTGTAACCATCTAAGTTATTACCTGCAGGAGTATATTTAACCTGCTTTTAATCAATAATCTTAAAATAACGCGGTTGCTTGAGTTAGTTTTACTCTAAATGAGGTGACCTCTTCAACTTTACAAGCGCAGAAACATTGGCTGGTGAAAACACTAATCACTCTGTCTAGGAAAAAAACAGTAGCCTTCAGCTTGGAGTCGATGGGTGTGGTCCAGCCCCTCTTCTCCTTCTGCCGGTGAATTCTTGGCCGTTGTGCTTGCACTTTTGTTTTATTATCCGACTCTGCATCCTGTTTTGGTCATTACTATAGAGACAGCAAGAAACAATAGGAACCCTCTGAGCTGTTTTTCAGATGATGTTCCGCCCAGGCTGCCTGCTAATGATTACAAAGACCCTAAAGGTGATAACATTGTACATAGAACCACATCTGACTGCTCAAGACGCCGTCAATTATGGCAACTCCGTCTTGTTACCCTTGAAATTAGGAATACGTTTCCAGAACTTCTCGATAAACACTGAAGGTGGAAGATATTTTCAACAAAAGACAAAATGAAATTTAAAAATGAAATGCATGACTCATCTGAAGCAAATTTCCAACATCGATGAGGTTGATATGCAAAATCACAATATTATTTCAGACACCACAATCATTATTTCCTCTAGGTTGTACGGCACTGTTTTGTGTTTACCTGAGAACCATGGAACTTTTTTTTTTTTCATTTTCAATTTACTCCTTGAATTGAACTTTGAAAACAAGCATTGCTTTTCCAAAAGTATTCATACTTTTTGAACTTTTTATCAAATTACAACTTTACGTTCAACGTACTCTTCTCAGGATTTTATGAGAACGACCAACACAACTTGAAGTAGAAGGAAGATGATGCTTTACAGATTTTCAGCATTTTTTACCAATAAAAAGTTAAGATATGTGGCATGCATTTCTAATTCTATATTATTGCTAATAAATAAACACGTGTAGAAAACAGTAATTAGAGTTTCCCTGTGTGTAAGTTAATCACCATCCTTATTATAAAACACAGTGGAGGCAGTGTAGTACTGTGGGGATGTTTTTTCTCTACCCCAGACAGTGATCACTTAAGTGCTTTATTTCCTTTTTCATAGATAGCTGTCTATTACTACACACCTTTAGAAGAGTGTTTTGAATCCAAAGTGAAAGACAACCTAAAGGCACACGATCCCAAGTCCACTTCCCTGAACACGTCTTTCTGTGTCTTAGCTCTCATGAAGATGGGATTTTAAGTTAAACAACTTTCTCCTAGGTTTCTTCAGATAGCTGCGAGTTATACTACATGTCCAAGATTTCCTGATTGTGTTAGTCAAATGTGCAGTGACATCACATGGATGCAACATAAGGCTCCCATTGCTTGTGCCGTTCGAGGGAGGACTGATCATCTCTAAACAACCAACAAAGAACACTGTGTCAGTCCAGAGGGAGAGCGCGATCGACTTTGCCCAGGAATCCTAACCGGTAAGTGTTAGCTGCAGCGTACGATGGGTGATCGATGTCATGTTCACCATATAGCAAGAGCGCTGTGTTGTCTTTATCATAACCTGAAACACATTTTTGTGGATGTTCTCTTATCATGGCTGATTGATTGAGCAAATAAAGCGACGTGGTTTGCAGATGCTAGAACTTCTGTTTGTGAGAGGTCGTTGGTTCCCTGGTGTTGAATTCCTGTATGTCTGAGTATGTTGCAGCAGCAGCAGCAGAGCACATGGTGATCAAATGATCCCTTCAAGGAGGCTTGAGACGAAATAATGAACCAGTTGTTAGAGAGGAAGAATTTGCTTAAGGGAAGGAGTTCCCAACAAGTCGTAGAGTAGCTGAAAAACAACCAATAAAAGTTAATTCTTCTGCTCACTGACAGCAACTTTAACCCAAAATGAAGGAAAACAATACCATGACGTCTTCTGTGTTTTACTGCTATACTGCTTTTGTCTGTCTTTTGGGTGTTGTACCATGCATCTGGTTGTCAAATGGGGCTGTCAGATGAGAAGACAGAAGTCAGTCATATGTTTTCACACAAGCAGGGCATGAGGACACAGGCAGGAAACACACTCATGCTCCAGAATGATCATTGTTTATTGTGCTGTGCAATTTTCCCTGCTTACTGCTGCAGTTTTGTGATTTGCAAACTCATTTAGCAATTAGACAATGTCATGGAAAAGTTTGCGTCCTCCTTCCAGCTCCCTATTCTGGTCAAGGTTCTTCATCATGAGCAGGAATAAAAATAAAAAAAACAGATGTCTGAGTGCAATGATTAGTGCTAATGTAATGACTTTAGCCGACATGCGTTGATAAAAAAAAAAAACAGTGACTGTTCCCTAAATGACATGTTGGCAAATCAGTCAAGATTTATGACAGTAAGACATGAGAATAGTGGTAGTCCTTGCATGAATGGCACCCTGGTTGAGCCCCTTGTGCACCACCCCCATGTTAAATCCAGTCATATAAAATGCAGTTTATTTTCCTTTAAGAAAAACCCCCAACTGAAATAGGAAATTAAAATTATATATTTGAAGAATAAGAAACTGGAAGTCAGACTACGTTGCTGTACAATGCAGAGTACAGCAATATTTTATGCAAACAACACAGGGGGCGCCTACTCTCTATTGACGAGACATGCAAATACACAACAGAAAACTGGTTTAGAAAATCAAGTTTTACTGTTTGAGCCATATCACCCAAATCAAAAATTATTACTGAATGTGAGAAACACTATTTAAGGTTTAATTTAAAAAAAATTCTGAAAGACTGTTACCGTACAAATTCAAGGAGGATATTAATCGGTTTAAATGCTGTCACTGAAAAATTGTAAGGAACCGGAATCAGATGAAACGGTAACAATTAAGAGTTGACAAGCCATCTCCTTGAAAACGTCTCTTGTGTGATAATGACTTGTTTAAAGCATGAACTATACTATCCTCTTAAGACTTAAACCTGCAGTATGTAACTTTTTCTATATATATATATATATATATATATATATGCAGTAATGATCAAAAGTGACACAAAAAGGAACAGATGTAAAAAAAAAAGAAAAGAGGAAAATGTAGGTAATGGAGCCCAATGCACAAGGGAGGACAGATTACCAGAATAAAGCAGAAGTAAGATCTGCAGAGATAATCAAAAACTAAGAGTTAAATTCCTTGACCAAAATGACAAACCAAATCACAGAGTTAGTACAAAGTCTAAGTCCCAAGGAAAACAAAACTTACATCTGCCATCAGAGTCAGAAAACAGACCAACATCTCTAACCCCCAAAATTGGATTTTAATTTTAGACTCAGTTCTGGATGAAAAACCAGCTGAATTCTGAACCTAACATTTTGGGGACACATTTTTCAAATAAGAACAGCTTGAGTAAAACAGACTGTGAAGTAGTATTTCAGGGCTTAGGTTCAAAATGCTTCCAGACATTTAGCATGTGAGAGTATAATTCACTGCCTCTGTGGTCTAAGGGTAACCTTATTGTCCTTCTTTGCAGATCAACATGGGACAGAACCAGGATAAAATTGAAGGAGGAGAACAGGATATCGATGAGGACCTGGGAGAAGCTAAGATATCGCAAGAATTTGGAGGTTTGAATACTCATTCAGGTGAGATCACAGAGGAAGAAAGTTCATGCGACGACGAGGATGGGAAAAAGTCAGATGAGCCAGACTGTTATCATCCGAACGAGAGGCCCGGCTATGAACATACAATAACTTCCATTGAGAGGCACGAGTGTGAGAGTCAGTACACTGCAAGGGAGGTGAGACAGGGAGGGGCTGCAGAAAAGGAGGGAGGAGGTGAACAAGGAGGAGGAGGCTGGACTGCTCCTCTGTCTCCACATGAGACCGAGGAGAACCCAGACAGTACCTCAGGAACAGACAGGCTTAAAACAACACACAGATTATCTACAATTAACAAAAGCAAGAGGAAAACTGCAGACCACCTTCGAGCATCTGCAAAGACCAGGATGGAGCAACAGGCGGAGGAAACTTCCACACAAAAAGATGACAAATCAGAGGATGCAAGCTCTTTTGGACACTCTGAGCAAGACTCTATGATGCTGAAGAAGTGCACCTATGGAGCTCATACAGGAAGTGAGTCACTACTTGATGTGGACCTGAATGAAATTATTAGAGCTGAAGCTGGAAATGAGGAAATTAAGCTATGCACAGGAACAGTCGGCGATTTAACTGAGAGGAAGGAACCGCCTCCAGCTCAGCCCCCACATCCTTTGGAAAACACTCTCCAGAAAGAGTCTTTATTGTACATGAGTGATACCATTCAAAGGGGAGCCTCAAAGGAGAAAACAGACATCAATGAAAAAGAAGTAACACTAAAATATGTTTTGGGTGACAGCTCCTTAGCCAGGCCAAAGGTGACTAACGTGCGTGAGCAGGAGACAGAGATGCAGCCGTCACTCCCTGACACAGCTGAAACTAATGATGCAATAACGTCAGAGTCAGCACCAACTGCAGCCTTGGAGACTGAGCCGAGCTCTATTCTAGAGAAGCTCCTGAAGAGAAACAAAACAGAGGCAACTCCATCTCTGGATAAAATAAAAGAGGTTTATATCGACACAACAGAAGATCCTGTTAATGAGGAGATGATCCTGAATAGCACAGCAGCAGCAGCAGCAGCATTAAGCAGCTGGAACAATCACCCTGCAGGTGACACAAAAATGACTCTGAGCAAACAACCTGAACCAAATCCTGCATTAAAAGATTCCCACGATGTGAAGATGGATGTGAAACAGACCGTGGCGGCTCAAAATATAACCTCAGATTCAGTTTATTTTCAGCCTGCAGCCAGCGGTGATGCTACGTGTGATAGCTCACCAACTGAATCACATTACCCAGGAACTGAGAACGTCGATTCAACAGACGATTCAGTAAAGGCAGATGCTGAGATAAGGCCAAACACGGGCCCCTCTGAGAGGATGTCTTCAAACAGCCCGCAATCAGCTGTTTTACACGAGACAACATCATGTGAGCAGAGTGGTGTGATGGTTGAGGAATCCAAACCTTCCTCGGCCCAGTCAACAGAGAACGGTGGGGAAATTAACTCCTCTAAAAAACTTGATGAGGAGAAGACGGATGCCAATGGAGAACCTTCAGCAGTTAAGAGTGAAACCAAAACCAAAACATCTGCCTCTGATGGAGCAGATGCTCTGATAGGAGACAGGCAGGTGGCAAAAGAGGGTCCTGAAGATGTGACTGCACCACCTGCTGATGCTGGTGCACTTATGGTGGTGGATGGGTTGGTTATCGCACAAGAAATCAGCCAGATCCCAGCCAGCACACAACCGGATTGCAACTCGGGAAATGTTCTGGCAGAGGGAACTGAGAGAGATGGGGTCTCAATGAGAGGCAAGTCCCAGAGCCCACCAAGACCCAGGCCTGTTTCTGACCTCATAAAAGAAACGATTCAGCTGCACGAGAAGTTGCAGCACCATGACCGACCCAAACCAGCAGAAGTTAAGTCTGCTGAGGAGCTGGCCCAATCCGTGAAGGTGGCGCAGATGAAAGCGGCTTTTGATTCGCCTCAAAAAACCCCAGACAAGGCAGTCGAGAGGAAGCCATCAGTGAGGAGAGGTAAGAGATTCCACATTATGGTGACCACCATGCAGTGAAGGGAAAAAGTATTTTCCCCTTAACTGGAGTGTCTTGTTTTAAATTTTTGTTCTGTTGCATTTAGATGCTTAAGTTCATCACATTTTAATATCACACAAAGTTAGCTAGGGTAGATGCAGATTATAGTTTTCAAAGTATAATTCTGTCCATTAAGAGAAATGAATTATATTTCCCCCTGTTTATGAAAGTAGTTGTTTCCTAAACCTTTGGTTGCTCAACTCATGAAGATGAAGAAACCTTTAAGCACAAATTTAAAAAACACTTTTATTGCCAAAAGATGGATTTAGGCCAAAAAAAAAATAAAAATAAAAACACTTTGAAGAGATGGCTCCACTCTGCTTTCCAAAATGATTTTATTTCAGCCATCTTCAAAGGTTTTTAGGCAACAACGGCCTGTTTAAGGTAATTCCACAGTGTTGTGGAATTATCTTTTGGACCAAACTTTGACTAGGCCACTCCAAAATCTTTGTTTATTTTGGAACCTGTCTGAAGTGGACTTCCGAGTGTGTTTTGGACCATGTTCTTGTCATAACCCAAGTGGGCTTAAGCTTATGGCCCCAACTGAAAGTCTGGCATTCTTCTTCAGGATTTTCTGAAGCAGAATAAATTGTTTCATGAATGACTGCTTATTGTCCAGGTCCTGAAGCAGCAAAGCAACTCCAGACTACAAAAATCTATTTTTACTGTCAATGTTATGCTTGTTTTCTGTAATATTATCTAAGCTCTACATCAGATGTAACAGGTTGCACACCTTCCATAAAACTTCAGAATCAACAATTTTTTTTCTTGGCAATTGTGAGACAATCGATGAGCAGTGTTGTTGGCCTTGTAGCTCTGACTTTGTTGAATCATGGACACTAACTATAACTGAGACATGTGAAGTCTACAGAGTTGTTCTGAATGTTTTGTAGCCTCCTGGATGAATAATTAATTGCAGTCTGGGAGTAATTCTGGCAACCTGGTCACTCCTGAGAAGGTATACCCCATTCCATGTTTTCTACGTGTGTGGATGGTGTTTCTTTTTGTGGTTCACTGAAGTCCCAAACTTTAGAAATGGCTTTATGGTCCAACTCTAGTCAGTCAAAGACACTGGCTTGAACTGGATTTGAGCAGTCCTGACTTAAGGTATTTCTTCATTCTACATTCAGTATAATCAGTCTTGGATGTGTCTTCTAAAATCAAACTCTGGTTTATTTTTCATCAAGCTGGGCTGATTTGATTTTTTTTATTTTTATTTTTTAATAAATGTAACCATTATTTAAAAACTGATTTTGGTATTTGTCCAGATTATTATTTGTGTCTAATATTTCATTTGTATTAACTGAAACAAAAGCAAAACTGCAACAACAACAACAACAAAAAACTCCAAGGGGTCAAATATTTTGCACAGTGCTTTTCTGAACATAATGATGTCAAATTCTCAGTTTTAAACTCAAGTTAGTAATTTCCCTGAGCTATCCATTGGATTTAGGATTTTCATTTACTCCTCCCTCTTCATATGACGCTCTGATCACATTGATACCAAGAAAAGTACCTACATTAGGACGTCCAGGATAACAAATACATTATCTTAATAGCTGGACAAAAGGTCTGCTTTCTCTGTTTATGAAATGTAAATGGCTTGGTTCCCAGGCTGACCACAATCACATACATCACTTTCCCAGCTAAAATGAAGGAAGTTAAAGAAAACAGATGTTGAATCTGCTGTAAGTAGTCCACTTCACTCTGAATTAGCAGAATAGCGCCATCTTGTGGGGCAATTTTGCCCTCAATAGAAAATAGTTTTTTCAAGAGATTTAAACTCTTATACCAGGTGATTTATTGAATAAATAATAACATATGTGCTGTTGCTTTGCTTTTTTCTTACTGGAAACAAGCCATGACCAAAATATGTATTTACTTATTTATCTCTATTGGAACTCTATTACTTTTTACAATAAAGCAATGAAGTCATCTGCATGGCATTGTATATGATTATTATATTTAAAGGTTTTATATTTAAACATGCAGAAAATATAATAATTCAAAATTACAAGGAAACCACAATGTGGATCCCATGGCACATAAATGCTTGGCAATACTGTTTGTCAATAATATGCATTTGTCAGTTAATTTAGGAAAGAACAGCTAATTTCACTGAACAGTTTTTTTCTTTCAGCCCAATTGGTTGCTCTGCATATTGGTCACTGATAAAAAAAAATGTAAATGTCATCTTCTGCCTGCATCCCCTTAATCTGCAAGTTTTATAGCTACGAATTCTCATATACGACATGTTTCTCTTACTGGACAGAATTTGAGTAAACGCTTATTATGGTATGATTTGTTTAAAAACATAAAGAAGGAAAAAAAACCTAAAGTATCTCCAACTTTGACCATTTGTGACGTCATCAAATGCGTGCTTGGGAAGTTTGCTTAAGTTTTTATTGTGAACGATTCACAACAAAATAGCAGAACAAAAAAAAACTGACCATGACAGGCTGTTCTATAATGTGACAAACTACACCTAAATTGAGTTTTGTAAATTTTACACTAAACGGTGTCGATCAGTTTATATCTTACAGTGTCTCAGTTAATATTATTAGTATCTATGTACGATATACAGTCATAGTAATTAAGTATCGAAGGATTTAGAAGCGATACTGAGAGATGAGACGTTGGGGAGCCAAAAAGGTCGGCTCTTGTAAAACTGAGCAAAATGTTCCGGCTCCCGGAAAAGAGCCGCAATTTCCATCACGACAGAAAAAAAGAGAGAGACAGCGTGAACTCCGATCCCTTCAATACATAATGTCACTGATTGGCTGATGAAGCTGTCTGTCAAAGAAAATTGGGAACAGCATGACTCCTTATAAGGAGTGATGGGGCGGGGCTTATGACACAGAGGCGAAAGAGCACAGAACGCCTTGTTGTGTCAGCAGCGGCTCCGGTAGAGGGAGGAATAAAGTGGGATTCGCGTTTGGCTGTGTTCTATCATTTCCCGTTCAGGAATACCTTTATTTCTCCCCTAGGAAGGTGGGTAATATATTGTTTGCTTTGTTTTAATGTTTTTGTATGTGTATTTTTTTTTATCTTGCATTGGTTCTAGTGCTCTTCTTTTCCTCCATCTAACCACAGCAGTCCAGACAGGAAAGTGCATGCGCTAGCTAAAATGAATCAGGATAGTCGGTTTAATGGGAATTGTTTCTTAGCTAGCGGCGGCCTTTAAAACAGCTATCACCCGACATCTTTGAGAAGTTCCCAATCAAAAGGCAAATTAATTACATGTGTAGGTGCAATGTTTGTGTTCCTTTTGCCAACTCCTGAAGCTGAAATGTGCTGTTGTTCGTTATTGAGCGGGGTGGGGTAGGCTAACCGTAGTGCGGCAGCAAAACTTATCTCCGGAACGATATATCCACACACAGACCGAGGTGCAGTCAGTACAACCGCGCCCTGGCCCCTAGCTTTCTCTCCCAACTGAACAATAGCTTCTCCATACAGAAATGTGCAGTGGTTAACTCGTATTTTCCGCAGACCGTTAGAATGAAATCAGATATCCTCAGTAAAATGTCTCCGTCGAGATGCGTACTTCGGACTTGACCCATTAACACCATGGTTTAAAGAAGAGAAAAGAGGGAGAAAGGGTGAGGGTGACCGACTTCACTGCTGCTTTCCCAGCCGGATACAAACACTACATCCTCCACCGGCTCTGCTTCTTTTAGCCATCACACGTGGAGAATTGTACGTGTGAAATCCTTTGGGGTCGGTCTGTCTTAATCTCGCTCTCTGAGGACAGACGAGGGAAATATCTAGAGTTTGCGTCTCGGTGAATTCCTGATTATTCTTGGGGGAGTTCAAGTTAGCTGTAGTTTTCTGAAACAAGCCCAATCAGAAGTGATAAATATTTAATTTTAAGTATCCTAATGTGATCAAATCAAGCTAAGATGATGGTTTAGCATTTACATTTTATGCTAAGGCACTTAATCTCTGTCATTAAATTGTTCACGTTTTTATACTCATTCTTGACCAGTTTAATTCTTGTATATACTTTGTTTTGATTCAGATGCACAATTAGAATAAGTGGCTGACACAACATGATTACCCCCTGGAGTCAATAAAGTATTCTGAATCTCCAAAAATTTATGGTGGGAAATTAATTCACCTGTAAGGTGTTAGATGGATGAATGAATGAATGATTGGCCTCGCAGTTGTAGATTCTTTAGTGAAGTATGTCATAGTCGTTTTTTGCATGTTTCTTATCCACAAGTGTTGGATGGTTTAGTCTGTAACAATTGGTTAGTCTGCCGGAAAGATATACATTTGCCTTCTTAGCCGAAATGGGTTACTACTCTCTCCGGTATTAATCTAACCTTTCTCGAACGTTGCTGTGAGTCTCAACGGAGGTGAAGGCTGACCGAGGGCACCTGGGGGTCAACAGTAGTACAGCTGTGTTTGGATTTGTTAGCTGTCTCAGACACGGCCGCCTCCGCTGGTTATGGTGCGGCACAAAGCCTTTAGAAGTGCACAACCTGTCTTCCTATGGCTTTGTGGACTGAGGAAGTGGGTCAGGAAGCGGAGGCAAACCAAGCAGAAGATGTAATGGAGGGCTTGGTCCTGTAGACTGCAGCATGGTGTGAGGGCCGTGCTTAACTTTTGAACGCATTTAAGAATTGACATGATACTGATGTGGTCATATTTGTAATACGTGCTGAGTGTGTAAAAAATAAAAATTGCATAACAAGGCACTTTATCAAAACAACAAAACCTCTGTCTGCTAGAACATGTTCTTTGGAAAGAACTGACTTGTCTCGTCGTCATAGATTACATTCTTCCGACATGTATGACATACCTCAGGTGGTGACCAGTCTTGTCTGATTTGATCTCGACTATGTGTTCAAGAAGAACATTAAATGGAGGAAGTATTATTCAAAATTTAATGTTAATGTTGCCTGATGTTTTGTTTTTTGTCAATCAATAGGAGATATTTCTTTTGGGTTTTTTAAGCACAACTGGAAAGGAACAGCTCATGAACAACAGACTCAGCTGCTGTTTCCTGTTAACTTGTAGATTAGGCAGATCTTAATCTGCTAATTTTTTTTACACAGCTTGCAGAAGATGAAACTTTGTATCAAAATATTTGCACTACTAAAAGATACAGCTACAAGATGCTTCAGTGTGTCCAATAAATCAACTGCATGGATGAAATATTTGGAATGTTGTATTATTTGGGCTGCAATGTTTTAAAACTGATTGCTAATAATATCCACTTGGATGGTCCATTACTGTCAAGTCTGAAATAGATTTCAGTGACAAAGATCCTAAAGTTGACAAAATGGTGGGGATATCAGGAATTGTGTGAATGTGGGTAAATAGCAATCAGTATCATCATTGCATTTTTCAGCAATATTTTTTGAAATATTACGCAGACTGTTTGAAAACTAATCAGGAGATCATGGCTACTTTTAAACTAATTTCTTAATCTATCAGCTTTTTTTATTCCATTGTTGAACATGTTATTGGACTGGTTTTAGTTTCTTTTATTTGTATTTTTTAATGACCCTTGACTGACGATTCTTACAGCGTGTGTTGCGTTTTAATGCGGTCGTATTGTCCAGGACATCCTGGTAAATAAGATTTATAATTACAATGGGTCCTTCCTGACATAAATGTAGACAATATTTTTGTCACTAAATGAACCGTAGGTATTAACCTGTTTGACACAGTGTCTCTTTGGTGAAACATGGAGGCTATGCTGCATTGTGAATGGCTGAATCATCTCTGATTTTTGTCCTCTTTCAAGCCTAGCAGTTCAGGCAGGTGCAAAATCATTTCTTGCATTGTCTCCCACCAAAATCAGTGACATGTGTGGAAACGGAGTGCTGTTTTGTGCATAATTCATTAGGGGAAGGGGGAAGTGGCTGATCAGGAAGAGGAGGCGACTGCTTTGTGCTCAGGACTTTTTGTTTTTTCTTAGGATCTAAGCTGTAAGCAGGCAGATGTTCTACTTACGTGGCTTTTCATACAGTTGCAACTTGATACATGTGCACACACTGTTACCGGCAAAAAACACAACCCTTTCCTGTTTTTGATTGGTTTTGCATTGCTATAAAGTGATTCTTGTAAACCGGGACTTAAGTAGGATAAGAAGTTTAAGATTTAGTTTTAAGTCTCTCAATGCAGAAAGTTGAAGTGAGAAAGGAGGGTGTTGAGCTTTAAGTTTCATACTAAACTTCCAGACTTTATCTAGTCCAATTTTTTTTATGTCTTAACCGAAGGAGTCTGTTATTCCTGTTCAGGAAAGGGGAAGTTAAGAGCTGAAAATGTTGTATTTGTAAATATTGGATCAAGTTTCTGAAGAACTGGCAACCTGTCTGCTGTGTAACCTGTTTATAGCCCAGGAACAAGGCTTTCCCTGGTGGAGTACATATTGGAAAAAAGAGGTGATGGATTAAGTATTGGAAATATTTCTGACTGCTTGTTGCCTGACTTGTCAGTATGGTACTCTATCACAGTCATGTGGCGTTGAGCAGAGCTGGAAAAAAAAAAAAGAAAGTTCCTTATCTGCGATTCAGTGGAATCTGACTGGAATCTGGTTTCCAGAGCGCCCTGTGGCCTCACTTACAGGAAGAGGATTTAGCTGCCAGTTATCTGTGGTCTTGGTAGCAAAAGGCAAAGAACAGACACTGTGGAGCGCTCTGAGGTGGCATCATGGAAGTGTGTGTTGTGACAGGGGAAGCTAAGTGTGGGTAAAATAGGTCTGTAAGCATTTTTAAGTAAGGACTCAAAAAAGATGAACGTAAAACACTAACACAGAACTTTCAGATTTTTGCTGCTGTCAGCTGGATGCAACTCGGACTTGGGAGATTGTGACTTACACATTTCTTTGTATTTATTAGATCAGTTTAAACAGTGCACATTATTAATTTAATATTGAGCTTTCCTGTGCTTTCAGAGAAATTACTTGTCTGTGTTATATCTGCAAATTCATTGGTCAGCCATTGCATTCTAGTTTAAGAATACTATTTTAAAGATTTGATTTTTGTGAACTTTTTTCATTTTTAACTAAAGCAGTGTCTTGAGTGCTCATATTAAAGCACTTAGCAATGTTTATAGAAGTTGCAAACAATTTTCCTTCATCCATTGTGAGTGCAGCTTTGTAGAGTGCATGAATAAACAGCAAGGACATGGAAAATGTCATCAGTGAAGTTTGATTGTTTTCGTCTTGAATAAAGAAGACTAAACATTACTATAGCTAGGATTTTTTAAAATGTGATTCTTCTGGATTTTTATGCATTGTGTCCATAAGCCCTTCAGTTCACCCCCCTTTATAAGTGGAGCTATGAAATAAAATGCAAAATGCTTTTCTTGCAGTAACTTTAAAAATGGCAGCAGTAACAACATCTCCAATGGAACAAAAGTACTATAGTGTATTAGACATTTGCTGGTATGCTTTAGGTTTGTCTTAAAATACCATGTTATCAAATCAATGACATAAATAGATTGCAGAATATTTTTGCTTTACGGTAGCACAAGCCTAACAAGCTGATGTTGGTTGGTTGGTTAAGTAGGCGTGTTATTTTCATTGGTAGACGTCCTGCTGCAGATTGCTTGATAAACATGCCTCTCATAGCTTGGCAGCTGTAGTTTTAAAACAGAAATGGTGCTCTTTTAGATTCTACACCTGTTTTTCATTATCAAAAATATTTTCAGACTGAGAATTTGTCTCGATTGTAACAGATTTGAAAGTGTTATATAGGCTTTCTGCATCCTGCTGACTAGCAGTTGGCAGCAACGATTGGGGGAAGAGCTATACTGGATTATTTATAGCTAACTCCAGTTACTCTACTGGTTTGTATTTTAAAGACTTTTTAATAAGTTTGTTTTTAAGCAGCACATGTCTTCAGCAAAAGTTGCAGCAAATGTGTTCTGACACTAAGCTTGTGCTCTAGATCTGTACTTTAAGGTTTGATTAAACTTAAAGTACAGTAAAAGGACAAAATATTTCCAGACTTAGCTTTTCTATGCTCAGTTGGGTGAAGATTCATTACTAAAATGCTTTGTGACTCAAGGGACAAAAACGGCTGTTGCACTTTAAATGCTAAAAGGACTAATATTTTGCTACGCTGGCTAAACAAAAAGACTAGCAAAGCAGAGACAGAAGTAAAGGTTTATTTTTTTACATTTGAATTTACTTCTGTTAAGAATTTAGGTGAACAAAGTTTTCAGTGTTGGAGACAAACAAATGCTAGACATCTGGTGCAATGAGAAACATCATGTCTCCACTGTAGTATCTTTAATGCACACCCCTCTTCGCTCACTGAAAACACAGTAAAGACTACCATTGCTACAAAAGCTTTTTAAAAATGTGTTGCTTTCTGGTTCAATCGGTGACCAGATGTTCATTCAGGTAACACATGGCGTCCTCAAGGATTCTTTATACATATACACGAAAGACCAAAACTTTTAGCTGTTTGTCTTCTGTAGGGTTTTCAAAAATTAGCCAAATATCAGAAAATGCAAGGAGAAAAAAACATAGATTTGAAGTGAATATGCAGCTGCTTTTATGACACAACTTGGTAATAGATTGAGATCCAGCTATATAGGAATGGTCAAATTAAAATAATTTGATTAATATTAAGCTTTTAACTTTTCTAATATATCATTGCACGGTCACATTTTTGATGTACTATGTTGGTTCATCTATTGTTTACACACAGTTATCAGCGTAGTCTTGCTAGAGGACTGTTGCTTGTGTCCTGTGGCCATTGGGGCAAGAGGCAAGGGACATCCCTGACAGGTCAGACGTCATTCACAGGTCAACATGAAGACACTGGACCAGCAACCATGTGCATACACACTTACTCATAAGATCAATTTAGAGAGACCATTTAGCCTGACGTGCATGTTTTTCCAACTCTAGCAAGAAACCAGAGTATCCATATTTGCTCTGGAGGAGGCCAGCCAGCATGCCTAGGTGGGACCCATGTGGGGGAAAGGAGGGCTGATATATGGGTCCCATATGGGTTTGTCCGCGGGTTCCACGATGGCCCCACATGGGTTTGCCCATGTAGGGCCACAGCCCACATGGGCCCTACATGGACAAACCCATGTGAACCACCACCATATAGGGCCCATGCAGGGCCCATGTGGGCTCTGGCCCTACATGGGCAAACCCATGTGGGGCCATCGTGGAACCCGCGGACAAACCCATATGGGACCCATATAGTATGCCCTCCTTGTCCCCACATGGGGCCCACCTAGGCATGCTGGCAGGAAGCTAGAGCATGTTGGAGTCTTTATGAAAAGTTTTACTTCAGATAAATGGACAGATCACCTCACTCTCTTGAATTTACATTTAAGCCATTTTTTTTTTTTGCCTTTTGGAGGTCATATTGTCGTTTAACTTTATGTCTGTACCAAAAGTCTTTTAGCTCGTTGACCTGTGGCCTGGTGGTAGATTTACCTATTTTTGTAATTCCTTTTTTGTTCTTTCAATCCTCTGGATCACACATCTGTGGAAGTTGTAAGCGTTGCATTGAATGATTTGCTGACGTCCTGTAAAACTCTAAACCGCCACCCACTTTGGAAACTGAAGGCCAGTTTTTCCTGTCTCACCAGCTCTGGTTTAGTTGAGCTGTACGTTTAACAGTTGCTTTTCAAAGGAACCTCAAAACATTTCTTGCTTCATACAGCGGGTGCAGAGAGAAATGACTTCAAGGGGAAACAAAAAAAATAAATTAAGTTATCTATATTTAAAAATCCTTCCCAGTGAGACGTTTTTTTTCTTTGTTTTTTTTTTATCCCCGTCTCAAGCCTCCTGGGTGCCGTGTCACACCAGCAGTCACCATAATCTGATCTGAAGGCAGTTGTGCCATCACATCTCATTTCTTTAATGCAGGCACAAACATGTTGTCCCTTTTCAAAAATGTCCTCAGGTCACTGTTATTTCCTTACACCATTTCACCTTCGTTGAGCAGAATGACGTCTGACTTCCTTGGAGCTGCCTTGTGTACGTGTGCAGACATTCCTGACGATCAGCAGATTTCATGTTGGATACATGAGAGAAACGGTTTATAAATGATCAAAATGCAGTTATGTTTACTTTTTCACTTGTTTTGATGCATTGCTGACCTGTGTGTTAACTAACTGTGCAGTTTGGGTTAAAAGGTGCTACTAGCCCGAGTTTTATTAGTGATATTAGTGTAAGCAAACAAGCCCCACCCCGCACTATTGCTTGATTACCATCCCACATGACTTTAGTTTTATGGAAGCGTTTGGTCACTCCCCTCTTCTAGCAGAATCAACACGCTTCTTATGTTGCAATTCTTGTTTTGTGTCGGGAAAACGAGTCGCAGCAGCTTAAGTCACATTCTTTATCTCTCCTCATTGCCGATTCTTTTCTTTTTTGCCCGCATGTACGCACACAATGGGAAAACCACCTGCAAAACATGTCCCACATCCTGTGGGTCGTTTTGGTCGTGGTGACTCAGCCTGGAAATGCGTTTGTGGGGCGTATCAAAGTAACTTTTCAAAATAAGACGCGAGGAGCTTTTGAAAGTGATTTATGGAAGTTGTCTCTGTAGGTTGTAGGTGAAGTCGGGCCTGTTTTTTTTTTTTTGTTTTTTTTTCCCCTTCCTTTTTTTTTCTTTTTAATCTGATGTTGGCCAGCTTTTCCATTATTTTTGGAAGTGCTGTGTTATTGTAGAGAGAGCTGTGGGACCCAATCCTCTGAATGAGCATGTTTTCCAGAGCTCTTGTCTGCCAGCAGATTTTTGTCTTGGTGAGGATTTTCCCTGAAACAACCACAAAGTCTTTTTGTTTGGGTTGGGTATGGCATATCCTCTTCTGGAAGTGGACCTCTCTGTCCTGTTCCACTGATAAACGTTCTTGTTTAATATTCGACCTATTGGAAGATGGGATCCTGAAATAACTAGGTAACCTGTAAAAAGGCTTTAAGATATTACACTTTTTTCCCCCCATAAAATATACGTACAATTTACATAACATGGGATTGCTTTCAGCTGTCAAAATAACCAGTGATGTTTAAAAAAAAACCACACACACACACAGTAGCCTAACACATCTACATACATGTTGCTTCCAAGTGAAAGAAATGCTTTCAGTTTGCAGTAAGAAGTTCACCGACGTTTGAACGTCTTAAATATTTCACTCTCCTCACTACAACTCTGCAGAATGTAGCTTTTCTTTTATATTCATTAATTTCAGCAAAGCGAGCCTTAATTTTCCAGATGTTGCATGCAACTTTTTTTCTTTCTCCCCCTGCAGATATGAGACGAGTTGTACGACAGAGCAAATTCCGTCATATCTTTGGCCAGGCGGTGAAGTATGACCAATGCTACGATGACATTCGGGTCTCAAGGGTCACATGGGACAGCTCCTTCTGTGCAGTCAACCCCAAGTTTGTTGCCATAATTATTGAGGCCAGCGGCGGTGGAGCTTTTCTCGTTCTCCCTCTTCATAAGGTAAGTTTTCGATAATGTAGAGAATGTTTGTATTTACTGTACATGCGGCATTGGAAGAAGATGGAGAGATTCAGATGAGCTGATGAGGGTTTTTTTGCTTAAAGTCTGATTTCTGACTCGGCAGTAGATTACAGATCATACCTTCGTTCTGAGATTTTTGAAAGGGTTAAAACATTTTACATATCCAGCATGTTTCATGAAAGGCAGAGCTTGCTGAAAGCTAAAAAGGCTGAAACTGAGCAAATCTCTGCTCTATTCAGCCTTTAACTTGTGCTTTATTTCGCAGCCTGTACATCTTAATTTGTCACAGAAAATATGGGTTTCTTCTTCCGACATGAATTTTCAAACCCTCACTGATGAAGAAAACTCTCAACTTCAAGTCTCCTTTCCTCTCCAAGTGGCCTGTTGGGGCTTGTGCTGATCGATGACAGTCATTTTATTTATTTTTTTCTTCCCAGTGGATCATTATCTTTAGCTGAAGGAAGTCCTGTTGTCCTGTTGGTGTTGCATACACATGATTACTTTGTCCAGTTAAATTGAACACATATTTGGATGAATGCAAAATTAACATGAAATATCTGTTTTTATTTTAAAGGGATGCATTGGTTAGTTTCCACTTTTCTTTTTTTTTTTTAAATAAAACAAATGGTCATTTGTAACGAGCACTACCTCGTTTCTGCTGAACCATCCAGTCGGTGTATTCTGGAATTAATGTTTACCAGCAGGCTGCTTGACACGCCCTTATGTGTAAACCTGAAACTACTCCAGAGCTCTGAAGTTAACAGTGTCCTGATTTTTTTTCTCCATATAAGGAATCACTCCTAAGATTTAAGACTTTTGTTGGGCAAGACTGCTTTTATAGAGCGTCTTGATGTAAACAAAGTAACTGAGTGTACTTGCTTCTTGTCTTTAAATGTGCTGTCATAATGGGATTAATTAATGTGTGGCAGAGGTTAAACCGCATCTTAAACCAGCCTCTGTCCTACTTAAAAGCAAAAAACCCAAACCCTTTGATGTCAGCATGGTTAATGGCAGTTAACCGTTTAGCCTCTTGTTTCTTTTCAGCAGAGGCAGACACTGGCGGGATGGCAGGTTCTAACACTATGAGCGACATAAGCACTGCAATCTGTTGACAGATCTGCCCAAAGTCTGTAATTAATGTACAGTGGTACTCTGCTATGTCATATGAGAAGGATCTGGCATGGGAACTGGATCCTCAGGGCTGTCATCGCACAGCTTACACCTCTCAGCACCTCATTCAATGCAGGGCTTGTGCTGGAGGTGGGCTGTGGGCTCAGGGCTTTCACGTTCCTGCTGCCCTTCTTTCTGCGTCTATCTTTGTGTGAGCTGCCCTCTGCATGCCATGTGAATGCACAGCGGTGGTGCAGCCAGAGAACAAACTCTGCTTTCACGACTACATCTGCTGCTGAAGAAAACCCCGGGGCAATTACCTCAAATCGGACAGTGGGAAAAACGGATACATTTTCAGACCGCCTTGCATTTAGGTTGATGGGCTAGAACTTGAAAGACCAGTCCTTCAGCTGTAGCGTTTGACCTATTCATTGAGAAACTGGAGCTGAAAGGGAACACTATCTTTCAGAAGAGCTTTGTATGTATTTTATGACTTAAGACAGTTTGCAGAGTACAGCAAATGAACCGGGTTCACAATTTGGCGAGTGGAAAGGTTTTTTTCCTTGGATGTAATGGAGATTCCCCTTTTTAATTTTTGCTTTTGTTCTTTAGATCATTTCAGCCTTTTATCTTTGTACAATTCTTAAATAGGTTTCTGAATTATAAAAAGTTTGTTGGAAAAAAAACTATGTAGCATCAGGAGGCTGTACAGCTCTGAAGTGGGACAAAAACTGTTCCTGCAAGCAGTAAAAACAGTGAATTACTCTTGTAAACCTGGACTCTGTGTGTGTTATGTTCCAATAAACCAAAAGTTCATTTTCAGGAAACCAGAATTTTATAAAAATGTAAATTGAAGTAATTCATTTTATATGGATTCCCTGCACATTATCCTGCCAATACCAAGAGTTATATTCTACAAGAGTTGATGCTGTGACATTTTTTATAGCTACAACCTCATTTTTGCATATTTTATTACAGTGGTCATGTTTTAACTTCCTTGATTAGGAGAAAACTAATAACTAAATGGAAATTCACCCTTTATAAAAATAGAAAATGTAAAAGTCACTTCCTCGTCGTTTGCAAAACATATTTTTGTACTGTTAACAAAACTTCACAGCAGCAACACCGTACAATTTCTGTGTGTGTGTGTGTGCGCGTGTGTGTGTGTTTTAAGTGATGAACTGCAGCAGCAGGGTAGTTTATGTCTGATTAATTTTTTACCCCCACACGGTGGATTGTGATGTGGATTCGATCAGCCTGTGGTTGTGATGAGGTCCCTCCAGGAAGTTGCAATGTTGCGATCACAACTATTGACACAAATTCATTTTTCATTTGCAAATTTTGCGCGTACATGCAATTTTCGCCATCTCTTGTGCAAATCTGACCAGTCACCTTAACGTTTCCTTCTTTTCTGACCAATCACTGCAACTCAGCTAAATTTTAACCAGGTAGATAATTTCTGATTTAATTTCCTGTTTCACAACGTCCGAGGCGTCTTTAAACGCACCGCGAGCGTTCACAGTCTGACGCTGGTTATACTGTGGATCTGATCAGCGAAGGGAGACCTCCAGCTTGTTTTCTTCCAAACAAACTGTGTAAGCTGAGTAATGCTGCTACATGCAGCAAATATTGGCTAAATCATTCATCTATTTTAGTTTATAATATTAAGCTGGTTAAGAAGAATACTAAATGTTATCTATTTTACACCCCTTGCTTCTTAATGCCAGGAATAAACCCAATCCTCTTTAATTTCTGTAGAGAAGTTATGCCCTCTGTTGCTTTCTACATAATTAACAGAAAAGTTTGTCACAATAGAGAGATCAGTGAGGGAGGGGACATTAGACCAGAGGCCAGCAGCAGGACGATGATGCAGGGTCTTCTCAGGTAAGGAGGGATTATAATTGATGAGAGAAAGAGAAGAAAAGAGGAGGTTATGTGCAACAACTTCAACTTTTTTTGTAATACCATATTATGGCAAAGATGAAGCTTGTAACTAACTGTTTTAACTATATGCTAGGACACTCTTGTGAAAGACATCTTTGATCTCTCAGGGTTTTATCCTGGCTAAACAAAGGTTTAAGAAAAAATCTAACTTTGACTACAGCTTTTTGAAAAAGGTGCCACAAAATCGGTAATTTTAGGCTGCATCAATCAAAAAAAAAAAAAATATTGCAGCATCCTGGAGGGGTGCTGGAGGGTCCAGGGAGCCTGGGTTGCTTTAATAGTGGCCATCAGCTTGAATGTCTTGTTGGGTTTCTTGTATCTCATATTCCTCTTGATCCCCACAGAGACTGAGGCTTAAGGCAAGAGCGTTTGCTGGCCAAACAAGGACAGTGATGGGCATTAAACCAGACATGGGTACTTTTGGAAGTGTGGCCTGTCCAGCTGGAAAATTAAATCTGCATCTAAAGAGAATTTTGACCCATTGAGCAACAGGGTAGTCATTTTACTCTCTAGCTCTAATAGAGACCTGTGTTGTCATCTCTGGTTCTGGAGTGGTTTAACACGACTGCGATTGTCTCCTGGATGTGGCTGCTGTTTGGTGGCCATTGAAGCAGTGACTCCATTCAGCGTCTGTAGCTTGTGAGTGTTTCTGTGAATTGGCATTGCTTCACAATGCTCTCATGGCTGTGGTTTTTTTCTTGCTGCTTGTGCCAACTTTCTCCTGTACTTTTTTCTTCCACTTTCTTTTTCTTTTGTTTGATAAAGCACTCTGTGAAACCCAACTTTGTTGCTCTTCCACATTTTACCCTCTTTGCGGTAGGAGTTAATATGGACATGTCGAGTTTTCTTCATCATCGTGTAGTTCATTGTTAAATTATACGTGAATTTTTATTAAGTGTTACTCTAGTTTCTGGTTCCCCCTAGCTGTAAGCCATAATCAATGCTTAAAACTGAAAGTGTGATTTATTTGGGTTTTGTTTTATTTTGGTGCTGTTACTGCTGCAATCCTCCCATCTCTGATGCATCTGTTCTGTTGGCCCATCTGCTTGTGCTGTGCCGCTATACGTCTCTGTAGGCAGCCAGCTGCTCTGGGCCTTTGTCCTGCACTTACTCCCTCTGAAGCCTTTTGTCATTATTGCATTTTAGTATTGGGAGGAGGGGCTGGGGGTTTAGTTTGCTAGAAGTATGATCATGCTCCTTCCCCCTTCACAATTAAGCCAGTCATTGTTATTGTGGTGTAACAATAGGAGTTTAAAGAAATGTTTTTCTACATTCCTATGTTCTCATATATCTGGTTTGTTTGTTTTTTTATTAGAAATTTGAGTGTCATCAATAATTCAGAGGTACTTGCAGTTTTTTAAGCTAATTTGAAGCCTCATATTGTGATGGGATGGCTCTTTGTTTGACTCCCTAGGCTGTGGGTTAATGCAGCAGGTTCCCCCGACTCGGCACAGATATGATTATTGCTATTCATTCTGTCAGAACAAGAGTATATATATGTACACTCTCTCTCTCACACACACAGGGGGGGATCAGATGTCCAGCTAAACAGATTTCTTTTCTCGTCCCTCATGCTTTGAATCTCCACTTCTCATTCTTAGTTGAACACCAGCTAATTTATTCCCTGATTTCCATATGAAGGAAGTTGTGGGAGTGATGGCAACTAGCAAGTATTTGGTGATTCCTTTCTGTATGTGCTTAATAGGAAAAGGGAAGTTATTCCAAATACTTTGATTTAAATCTGCGGGAAAAACAATTGACAGTGATTTATACATGCATCGGAACATTTTTAACATTGTTTTAGCTGAAACATTTATTTTCCATGCTGTGTGCGTGCCCACTGTTATCCACTGTATGTGGAGTTTATTTGATTTGGATTCAGTCCCTCAATGATCCATTCATCCTGTGCTCAGTCTTGGCTTTTAGTAATCCCAGGGTGTGTGTACAATGACACAATATTTGTCCTTTCACACCATCTTTAGTTCTAACCGAGCTTCATTCAGCCTCTGAGTGCATAAACCTTTTGGATGTACATTATATCCCACGTCTTTCACAATACTTTGGTCAGTTTGTGTTTAAAGACTTCTGTATTGCTCAGTTCTCTCTGCCTTTACCGCCCATTCCTGCTGACTGCAGATTTTACCATATATGGTCATTCACTGCTCCCTGCCTGACAGGCTTCCAAGACCATTTCCTCATGCTCTGCCATTGGCTGCTTCATGCCGTGTCGGTGCAATTCTGAAAACTGGGATAGGCCAAAATGAGAGAAGCGCTCAAGATGATAGAGCTGGGTTGAAGTCAGATGTCGTCTGTATCAGAAAGATATTAATTGTGTTCATAGCCGATTTTTAAATAGTTGTTTTAATTTAGTCTGTCGGGGCTTAAAGTTTTACATATTTATTTATTTTTAAGCAGCAAGCCCTGAATTTAATCTGCTTCATTTTTACTAAAAACAGGTGTAGACTCCAGTGTGTTTCCCCCCCCCTCATCCTCTCCCTCCACGTCTAATTAAAAGCATGCTGTAAATGGCACAACTTCAAAACACATCTGGAATTGATATTACTGCTTCAATCTGGCTGTCCGGTTTTACAGATAAGATGCATTTTTTTATAAACTCCAGATTATTTGTAGTAATGTGGACTAATTTTAGCTAAACTGTCTGCACATGGATGGGGCGAAAGCCCATAGATTTTGATAACATTTGCACAAAGGCATTCCCCTCTGTGGATGTACAAATATCCTTTATGAACTTTTTGATCAATAATACAGCAGGAACTCGATGAATGTGAAATTCATTGAAGATTTAACTTGCATGAACCGTCTGATCTCAGGACTTGGATCTTGAACAAACTGGCAACACAATTGGACATGGAAATCGTTATAGTCAAGTCCACAATTATTCATACTTGCAGATTTGGATTTAAAATTAAGTCGGTTCAACCAAAAAGTTTGTATCTGATACAAAGTGATAAAATAAATCAGTGTAAAATATGTAGAAATCTTGTCAAAAGTCATGTACCTGTATATCCTTATTAATTGTATTGATACAAATTAACATTGTGGCAATCAAACTCTCCTCGTGTTTGCTGACCAGCTTGTTTGGACTTGTACTTTAATACTTTACATTTTTTTAATGAACTCAAAGTCTTTCATGCTGGAAGGCCTTCTTGCCAACACCCTAATCTGAAGATCCTCTATCAGTCAGTTCTGACTCTTCATGAGCCAATGCAAAACTTTTATATTCAGTAAATTAAGAGGCAACTTTAAACCTAAATATGTGACTTGTATAAATAATGTTGAGCTTAGCAGTCTGTGTATTTATGTCTGAGTTAATCTCACATTCCAGAGTGAAAGACGTCTGGATATTCAGATGCAGTCTTCCACATAGCTACCTTTAGAAATGGACGGAGAAATCAGACGGCGGACACAATCTGAATATGTTCAGCTCGACTAAAGACCTGTTTCTTCTCACTACACACATTATACACTAGAAACATTATGTATTGCTTTGAACAACACTCTTCAGTGTGAAAATTACTACCGAGTGATTCTGTTATGAAACATGCTAAATTTTGGAAATGAAACGGTGAAAGGCCTCCATTCTAAAATTAATACACAGTCTGATTAGTTAGTAATGCTAACTGTACTAAGGACAGATTTAAGATGTCGTCTCAAAAAACGTCTTACTTTGGCTGCTCTCACCTACAGGGTGTCGTCAACTCTTCAGATTTTTTTTTTTCTTTTTCTTTCATACCAAAACGATTGCTTCACACTCTGGTATTATTGTCATGAAGAACTTTTCAATCTTTAATGTCATTCCTTCCTACTTGGGAGCTCATTTGAGTTTTCTCCCTTTCTCGGCAGAATGACAGAATCTGCAGCTCAACCAAGACTAGCCCACGCTAAACTGAAGATCATTGTGTTGTTGAGACTGCCCCCGATTGGCAGCAACATGCTGTGGCATGTATATTTGCAGAGCGGGAGCATACTTGGTTTTCTCTCAACAGCATCTATCTGAAGAACTTCAATACTGAAAGTTATCTTTATTATTTTTCCTTTGTTCCACACGTACTTCCAAATCAGTAAATTAGCTCTTGGCTCAATTTCTCTGAATTTAATGAAGTTGTTCTTGTCGCACAATGGAGTATACACCACTCGGTGTATGCTTGGTACTTGTAGAAGGCAGTTTTATTGTGTGTATTTATTGCATGGTATTGTTCCCCATCATAAAGATAGGCCAGATCATAAATTGCTAAAAAAAATCCAGGTGTAACCTTTACCTTCGCTGCCTCGGCTGTTTGCATTAAACTTCCATTCGAAGGCTTGTAAAAGTGGAAATTTCCATGGAGCTCTGAGCAGCTCTGGACAGTATGCATGAAGACCCTTCAGTGGTGTGTGTGTGTGTGTGTGTGTGTGTGTGTGTGAGAGAGAGAATCACATGTTGAACTGCAAGAAAAGGAAGTGTGCAGCCCTCTTATTTGAATGAAAAGAATGTCCTCTCTTGCCTTGAGGGAATATTGTTCATGGTTTTTTTTCCCTGTGTGTGTTTCAGTGCTGTGCTTTGTATCCATCGCCTTGTGATTCACTCATTTTCTGCAACCATACGTGTTGCCATGCAACTGGTTGTTTTGAGGCCTCAGACATTCCTCTTAAAGGAAGTGTAGTTTAGTCATGAACATATTAGATATTCAGCTGCTTGGCTGCAGTATGTGACCATGTAGCCCCTGCATCTTGTGTGGGTAGCTGCTTTATGGCTTTTAGGTGCAAGTGCATTTCACTTTTTGGATATTCTTTTACTTATGGATTACTTGGTGGCCACCTTGTTTGAAAGTGACTCACTAACAGAGTCTGGTAGGGTCCTGTTTAGCACTGGTTACTGTTAGCTAAGGTTACATTTTGTTAGGGAAAACTCAAAAACCTACACCATTTACAATTTGATAACCTTAGATATTTAGGCTCACTGTATTGCATGAAAAATTACACTATGTAATATGCAAATTGCTTGGACTGCAAAAAAGAATTAGCTGAAATAACATGCATCCAGACTCTCTATTCTTGTCATTTATTTTGTGACACTTGAGCAAAAGAAAAAGTAAAACAAAGTTGTTTCGGTAGCAAAAGGGCAGATGGCAGCTGAAAGCAACTTATACTTATTTAAACTTTGAATTGTGCATTTACTTATATTTTACAGTGGCTGGATAGAATGAAACCCAAAGCAGAAATATTTCAACATTTCACAATACTGAATCTGTTGCATGTGATATCACAACATTGATCAGTATTTTTGCGTATTACCATTTTTTTTTTTCTAATATTGTGCAGACCTATTGGCTGGCTGGTAACTAGAAGAAGTTTTACAAATGGTTTTATGTCCTCTACTGAAGCAAAGTCAGTTTTAGATTTTGGTCAATTAGGATATCTGCAAGTCACTTTTAGTAAACATGTATTAAATAAAGATTCATAGACATGACAAAATGTAGTGATGCAGCCGAGCGATTGAAGTCAGGCTGCCAAGAGAAAGAGCAGCTTTTTATACACTTGCCCCATTTCATTTTTAGTTTTTGAATAAAGTACAATGTGACTGGAAAGATTGTTAAATGACCTCTGCTTATAGCATTAGGAGCCATAACTGTTCCCAATGAACCTGCCACAGTCATAACACAGCAATGCAAAGGTGAGAATAAAGCTGCTTTTTAAAATCATGTCAGACAAAACAATATGATTTATTTCTGTTTAAATAACATTCAGAAATGTTTGCTTTTAAAATGACTTACAAAGTTACGGGGAAATTCCTCAAAAAAGTAAAATGCATTAATTAAAACCTAAGTCATGGCGACGATTTCAGAAGTAATAAGATCGGCTAAAAATCTGCATAAAGCTGTTTTACACAGCCGAGCAAATTTAGAACCAATTTTCTCGCCCTTTAAAGAAACGGTAATAAAGCTACCAAGCCCTACCATAACCATGAGTAGCGGTCACAGAGGTGACCTTGAATCTCATATCTACCCTGACTTAACAGTAAGTTTTTCTTTAACTTCTCTTCTTTACCGATGCTCCTTTGTCCTGAGTTGTTTGCCATCCAAATATGTGGCGTCTGTATTGATCCAATATCATACAATTAAAAACGGCAACTCTTTCTGGGCTGTTCATTTCTAATATTGTGCCTTGCTTCCTCAAAAAATTACATTTACTACAAGGTGAAAATTGCCCTGAATTGTTTTAATTTCAGATTATTACCTTGACCTGCACTACATTTTCTGTTGAATTATAAATCTTAAAACAAATTGGTTTGCATTTGTAATTTGAAATGCCATAACTCTGAATCGGCTGATCAGACCTCAAAGGTTACAGCAAATTAGTGTTTGCCACTAAAACCCGTTTGCTGCAGCGTTGCATCAAAGGGTGAAGTTTTTGACATATCTTCACTCTTATTGGTTACGCACACATTTTTGGATGCTTTTGGCCAAGCTATGAAAGGTGAGGAAGGTTTTGCTGCTTGGTTCCACTCCTCTTGAGAAGATCAATAGGTCTAATCTGATATCTGATTAAAGTTTTTTTTGTCCAGCTTTTTCTCCATTTCATTTCAGAATGTGCTGGATAACAATAGACTAAAGCATCGAAATTTTGAGATGGTTTTTGTGGTAGAAATTAAATTGGGTTCATTGACACTGCACATTCTGTTCCTAAAGTATTTGGCAATGTGAAGGATGAGTAGACGTGTACAGTACTAATTATTGTTGATTATTCTTACATGCCAGAACTGGTTAGACTGTGATGATACTCTAAGGGATGTTGAACTAGACTGAACGCAATCCACCATATCATTATTTGGATAGTGTTTTGTATTTTCAATACTCCAGTATCTTAATCAGAGGATTTATTCTCACACTTGTTTATGTAGTTTCTGTCGCTACACCTGGTGTTCATTCCATTTCCTTCCTGCTTTGCATCCTGCTCCAGTTGCCTTCAGGAAATGGAAGAACAGGAATACGTTGATATAAGCTGTTAAGTACATTAGAATCTAATATGTCCGGTATGCAGGGATTTAGTCTCGTCCTTTTGTTGAAAGTTTTATTTGTTGAAAGAGGAATTTCCAGTGAACTCTGCTACATGTAAGGCCACATTTTTCTCATAAACTACAAGTGTTATCTGACACTGAATGGTGGATCAGAAATTCCTGCCAACAGTGGCGTCAGATTTAGCTTTTTGCCAGCTCTAGGGCAGAGTAGGTTTCTGGGTGTGATTTGTTCATGGTAAGGTTTAGAACATAATGCAAATAACATTTAATGCAAAGATCCTTTCATTTTTGCATTAAATATGTTCATATGTTAAAAGTTTTGTTTACCAACTGTACATGCTGGTTTCCAAGCAGAATCATGTCTGCCAGATCTTTATAGTTTGCCACTATTTGTCAAGCCAAAAACCAAAACGCTGCTGTCAAGGTTCCTAACCAGTGGCTGATTTAGAAACAAAATAATTTTCTTCCAAGTAAGGAAACGATTTCACCAACAGCACCAAGCTTTTGTTTAACCAAAGCAAAAAATATAAAACTAAATAAAAAATAGATGGCATTTTAGAAGTGTGATTCTGTAAAAATGAACTTGCTGCTTATATTTTAATTGGAGTATATTAAGTTTATTTGTACAGATATTTCGGCAACAAGGCAGTTCAAACCTTACACCATAAAAACATGATACAGTAACAAGCGATAAACGGTTCATTTTGTCAAATGTGATAATCAAATATACATCAAATATCTTGATCAAGAAGATGACGTTCTGATCAATTTTGTTTTGGATGAAGAGATTAGTTTCCCTGAGAGACTTGGCCTTGCAGCTAGACAGAGGAAACCATTTCTAAAGAGAATTTAAATCTCAAACATGTCAAAGTACTTCTAAGTACTTCACATTATCAAGCCTTTGCTGTTTGTCTCTTTACATTTGACTATAATTTACATGGTTGCAGTGAAGGCCATTTGATTTGGTGGCTGTATTTGTCCAGGGATTAAGTTTTAACTCTGCTTCAGAGTTGAAAATGTCTGCTTAACCTGCATTTATTTATTTATTTTACATGAAAAAGTATTGCAGTAGAACATGGGCCAGTCCAGTCTTCAGTCTAAAACTAGTTCTATTTAAATAATAGACACATGCTAAGGTGGTGGTAGTGTAAAGATATCTGCTTTGGAAATGGCTCCACTCATCATTTAGCTCATGTCTCCTGGCAAAATTTGTTATCTAAAGTGAAGTCAACCAGAATTATCAACCAGAGGCAAGATATTGACTGTTCACAAACCTCGCCACTAAACCTGACAAAAACAAGGCAAACGTACGAGACAAACACTTCAGTTCTGCTGTGTTTACAAAGTTTAGACTGTTTGGCATTTACTGCCTGGTATTTTGATGGGAGGAAGTTAAAGCAGGTGGGAGGATGATGGTATTTATTCTCAAACTCTTCATTTTATGGTCCCCTGTTTTTTTTTAAGTTATATTTTTTGGAGACTTTGGTTATGATGCCATTTTTTTGACCTCCATCACATTTTATTTTTGAATGGGGCATCATTCAGACATGACTAGTATACAAACCGTGCTTCTTAAAAACTGAAGCTTTTCCTGGTGAAACAAGAATGGGACAGCAAAGTTGTCCACTGACCATTTATTACAGTGCATCTAACCGATCTGTTTTTCCAAGTACTTCAATAGGCGCTAAATTAGTCTTGGCTCTGCTGTTATATCCAGTCAAATAATCTTCACCAGTTTCTAGTTTGTCCATTACATAATATTCAGTTTTTAAGTTTTAATAGCTATCCTTCAGTCTTTCCTGGTACGATGGTGGAGTGTCTGCAGGCAGTGCGAGACTGTTTCTGCTATTAGACTGTTAAGCTTTAAATAGAGGCGCTGCTGCAGGGCTGCTCAGCAAGTGACATCATCTGGCCCTGTGGTGGTACTGAAAGTAAACGCAGACTAGGGTGTGTCTTAGACACCCGAGATATTAACCTAAAGGCTCGCTAAGGTAGCTTAGTATTTGGAGAGAACGTGTCAGAACCTGTTGTCTCTAATAAAGCTTTGTGTTTGTATGTCAGAAGTTTCCATCCGTTTAGTTTACGAGTTGCATAAGTAGATTATGTAAAGGCCACAGTTCATTGCTTGATTTAGGGTTTCTAGCTTAAATGTAAAACTAAGTCTTGGCATGACATCACCACTAATGACGTTCTTTAATTACAATGGCTTAGATGTTGGAGCTGAATCTAATCGGAGTTTACTTCTGCGTAGCTCCAGAAACACTGGGGAGGTTTTTTTTTTTTTTGTTGTTGTTTTGAATGAAAAAGATTTGCATGTTTTTTTGTTTTTTTATTAACATTATTTTGGTTCTTTGTTGGACAACATTCAGAATATTTCCTTTATTTCTTGCTCATGTCACTCATCTATTGTTTTTACATTGGAAGAATCCAGCTTTGTATGTGAACGCTTCTTCCTGTAGCTGGGAAGAAGAATTGTCCTGTTTCAAAACACAGACCTGATTCAGACTAATCTTGTTCTGTTTATCTTTACAGTCAGGACGCATTGACAAATCCTACCCAACAGTATGTGGTCACACAGGCCCTGTGTTGGACATCGACTGGTGCCCACACAACGACCAGGTCATTGCCAGCGGCTCTGAGGACTGCACAGTGATGGTAAGGTTTACCTTCCCTGTTCTACCTAAAATCATGCATCTTAATAGTGAGAAAACTGTAATGCTCAAAATTTGGTCAATGAGTGATTAAAGTTTGCATGTTTTTATTTTATTTTATTGGAAGAGGCCTGGCTGTAGCTCGGAGGTGGGTGCAGGCCTCACACTCTGGATTAGATTAGACTGAAATATGTGTTATAGGAATCAGAGGAGGGGAATGATTTAGCTGTTTATTGAGCTGAGGTCACTGACTTCTTTTGAGACTGTTGTTCCTTTTTCCTCCACATGTCCTTATTTGGGCTGTTAAATGCAGAGATTAGTTTTCACAGATGGAACATACCAGCTATTAAAGTTGAAGAAAAGTGCATAAAATTTGGGATCTTTTGATAATGTTGAGGATAACTTTCTCTGTAGCATTACATTTTTTTTCATGCTTTTTAAAATTAAAATACATTTTTGTTGTGCCTTTTTATTTTCTGTGATTCTAGATCATTGTTCCATGGCATAACACTTTAATCTCTTGTTTCTGTGCAGTTGATTTCAATATTTATTTGTTTTTTTGTTGTTTTTATTGAGCATTTCATACATTAAGTTTCTGCTGCTTTGGTGTTGTACTTCCCTTTAAGGTGACTTTACCCCATGTCTTGGTCAATGCTGCCCCCTGCAGGTTCCTAATAATATTTAGGATATTTATAGCCAGTAACGCTGTCTTGAGTCAATTCCATGCTGGTTGCTGTCAGTGAAGGATGAGATGCAACCTGTGCAGTTAATCTTTTCATTAACTTTTCTCTGTATTAAACCGAAAACAAAACAAAGGACAGCACATGTTGAGGTAACTACAAAAGTCCAACTTTAACATGATCTTCAGATTAGTTCAAAGCAGGGTATCGAGAGCTTTCTAGAATAGGAATTTCTTGCAAATCAAAGTAGCATCACTGCTAGACTCTGAAGCAGGATACACTTAGTGCTGGTTTCCAATTCGGAACAAAAATGCTTTATTAATCCCAAAAGAAATTAAAATTCAACAGTTCTTAGTTGACTGCATTGTGCCAAGTTTAGATTTTAGAGGTGGTACTATGGTTTAGGCTGCATTTTTTTCAGAGGCACGCTTCAAGTTACAGGAAACTCTTAATACTACTGCGCACAAAACCACATTGGATAACTTGCCTGATTTGGTCCATAAGGACATTGTGTACGTTTGGTGTGGAGGAACTTTACTGGTCTTCACAGAAGCTTGACCTCAACCCAGTTATACAACTTTGTGATGGATATCCCCACGAACGTTTGTGGAAAGCCTTTCTGAAGAGTTGAGGCCGTTTTAGCTGCAAAGGCTGAGCTGACTCTATATTAAAGCCTCCTTATCAAGATTGGGATGTCATTAAAGATCATGTATATTTAAAGGAAAGTGTGTCATTAGTTTTAGTGATACAATATAACCTGGACTTTACACGCACTAAAAATGTATTTTAATCCAGAACGGCTCTTGGTGGGTGTGCTTTTCTTCTGAGCCTCATTCATATCCTTGTCCGTTGTAGGTGTGGCAGATTCCTGAGAATGGCCTCGTGACCTCCATGTCTGAACCAGTGGTGGTTCTGGAAGGCCACTCAAAGCGTGTGGGAATCATCACATGGCACCCAACGGCACGAAATGTCCTTCTTAGTGCCGGTAAGAGCCCTGCATTTGTCTTCAGCTTTTTAAGTTTAACAATAATATCACAGCAATAACCCTTTCTGTATGTTGTCTGATTTATCGCTGCTCTCACCAGGTTGCGACAACCAGATAATCATCTGGAATGTGGGCACAGGAGAGGCCATGATCTCCTTGGAGGACATGCACCCTGATGTCATTTACAATGTGAGCTGGAACCGCAACGGTAGCCTTATCTGCACTTCCTGCAAGGACAAGTCAATCCGTGTCATCGATCCCCGCAAGGAGACCATTGTTGCTGTAAGCCACTTCCAGATAAACTGTTCCGTCTGTTTATTTTGCCCAAAATCAGGGGTAATAAGAAGTGGATTTTAAAAATGCATTAAAACTGGGTTGTTTCTAGTTATTGTGGTACCGAGTGCAGATTTATTTTTATTGCACAATTATGCTAAAACTAGGTGGTGTTCTGATTGCTGCAAACATCAAGAGCCTGATTGGAGACAACAAATGAATACATTTGGAGAAATGACAACCACATCACACCTTGGTTTTAACTTTGTACAATCAGCATATCATTTTCTGTAATTTTGGTTTTCAACTTCCTGACTTTATGCACATGCATTCAAAACTCAAAAAAGGTGATTTTTTTTTCTTTTTTTTTTTCAAACGCATTTAAATTCAGGTTTAGCTGCAGTCTGATTAAAACAACAGCCTATGAAAACTGTTGTTTTGGGAAAGGCATCACAATTAGTAAATTATTTTTTAAAGAATCCAAATTAACTGTCAGATGCTTTTTTTTTTTTTTTGACATTGAAATTCTCAAAATTTTTTGAAAAGTAGAGGATTGCAGATTTTGAAAGGAGCTATGAAGTTAGTCCAGATGCTGGTAAAGCAGCACAATGTGCTAAAACCAACCAAATTAGAAGCCATTTTTATTGTGCTTCATGATCTGTGGAATCTGCAGATAAGGAAACTATTAAAGCAGTTTAATTTGAATACGTTATAATCAAATGCCTAGAAAAAGTCTTGAAATTTGATTCTGGAACAATCAGAAAATGTTTAAAACGAGAAATATGTAGGAACACTTTTCACTCTGATCATGTAGCATAGAGTAACACAAACTGGTGATAATGGTATCCTCAATAAGCGCCTCTTTGTGCTTTGCAGGAGAAGGAAAAGGCACACGAGGGCGCTCGACCCATGAGGGCCATTTTCCTCTCCAACGGCGACATCCTCACCACCGGCTTCAGTCGAATGAGTGAGAGGCAGCTGGCTCTCTGGAATACGGTGAGTTGTTTCATGTCCCCTCCAGACCCCACACATGCAAAGTCCTTCTCTTGTGTGTCCCTCAAGAATCAGAAGGATCCTAAACAGCTTTGTTTCGTAAAGCTCTGACTATATATAATTTTTTCCTGTTTCTCCAGCAAAACATGGAGGAGCCGATGACCGTCAACGAGATGGACACGAGCAATGGGGTGCTGCTGCCCTTCTATGATCCAGACACCAATGTTGTTTACCTCTGTGGAAAGGTGCCTTTCCTTTTCAGCCATCGGTTACTCGCATAACTGACATTATTAGATTAGCAGGAAAAGATTTTATCTTTTAAGCAGCAGGAATAAACAAGCTGCTTTATTCCCCTGCAGGGTGACAGCAGCATTCGTTACTTTGAGATCACGGATGAGGCTCCGTACGTTCACTTCCTGAACACCTTTGTGAGCAAAGAGCCACAGAGGGGCATGGGGTACATGCCCAAGAGAGGCCTTGATGTCAATAAGTGTGAAATTGCAAGGTAAGCAAAGATGGGAGGAAGGACATCCCTCGTGTTCTTTCCATAACCTCATTCAATGCTGTAGCCACTTACTGACTTCACCACTAGGAGGCAGTAAAGTCATAATGATGCACTTAATTCCAAATCATGGTGTATGCTGTCATGTTAAGCACTGGACTGTGAATAAAGCAGTGTGTATTTGTGTTGTCAGGTTCTATAAACTGCATGAAAGGAAGTGTGAGCCTATTGTGATGACTGTACCAAGAAAGGTGAGTCCACAACCAAGTTGGCTTAAAATCTTCTTTGTCGTTGTGTGTTGGTCCTGTCGTAGGTGAAGTTTTTAATATCGTGTCCTTCTTTGCCAGTCGGACCTGTTCCAGGACGACTTGTACCCGGACACAGCGGGACCGGACCCCGCCCTGGAGGCGGAGGAGTGGTTCGAGGGCAAGAACGGAGACCCCATTCTCATATCCCTAAAGAACGGCTACGTCCCCGGCAAGAACCGAGAGTTCAAGGTCGTCAAAAAGAACATTTTGGACAGCAAGGCCAACAAGAACACGGAGAACTCGAGCCCTGCCAACAAGTCTGCTTCTTCAACTCCATCAATTGTGAGTTGCATGTCATTTTCTGTGTTTTCCAATGTGAGATTGCCACTTTAAAATGTCTGGTCTGCTGTGACTTTAAACTGCTGCACCTTGAGTCTGGAGGAGTAAAAGAGTAATTAAAAAATATTTGAAAGTTTTGTGGGTATACTGAAGAAGAAATATATGATTTTAAAATTGGATTCACTGATATTTTTCCCCCCGAAACTTTGGTTGGGTGGGGAAAAAAGCATGTTGGTTTGAAACTATTTCTGGACGACTTAAATACTCAAAGCGTTTATATATCCAGAACTGGCTGTTTTCTGTAGTATTTTTCTCTTTTAACATGTGATCTTTTGTAAAACTAATTTGCAGATAGCTAGAAATCAGCCTGAAAAAGCCAAATTGGTGCCCTGTTTTTATAGAAAACTGTAAGATTCTCATCTGTCTCTTGTTCTTTACAGAAATCTGAGGCAAAGATGGAGGAGATCTTGAAAGAAATCAAATCCCTCAAGGACCTGATCAGCAGTCAGGAGAAGCGAATCATCAAACTTGAAGAGCAGATGTCCAAAGTTGCCATTTAGGGGCCATTTATCCCCCCATCCCACTACAATTCAGGACGTTCCTTTAGCTGGGGACTTCAGGGTGCGCGGGAGCGGTAATCCTCTGTCTTTCTGACGGCGTTTGGTCTGAATCCTGCCAGCCAACGATCCCCAGCAACATTCCAGATGAACTTTTTCTTAGCCAGATCCCAACCCTCAGTCTAACACAGGTGGAATAAGAAGGATTTGGTAAATTTAGCAGAAAGTACTTTTGCTTTTTGATGAAAAGAACATTCCTTTTATTCTGTTTCAGTCTTTTATTTCCCCTAGCTGATTTAAAAAAGAGGTCTTAATTCGTCTCATTTTAGACTGACCAAATCGACAACAGTTCCGCTTTTTCTGATATCTCTTCATTTTTAAGTAGGTGCCAGTGTTTTGTGTTGGCGTGTCCCAAAACGAAAATGTTGCCAAATTTAAATTGTGTTTACACCTCCTGAACAGTATTTTCTTTCCCTTTCTGCGAGACTGTTTTAGACTCAAACAGTGAAGTTTGGTGAAGTGGACCGTTTATATAAAGAGGAGAATTTAATCATTTTACTACTATGAAAACGGGTAACGTAGCTGTAAAATGATTGAAATTTAGATGCCGGTTAAAGAAAAGGCCTCCCAGTTTTTCAGTCAACATTAAACATTGAGATAATACCCCAAATGACAAATCCCTTGTCTTAGTTAAACCTGCACAAATCTATCCCTGCTTTCTTTTCCATTGACCTCCATGTAGACATGCATACCTTTCCTTCCCGCTACATTCACATGAACTCTGAAATTTTTGTAGAAAATCACATTCCACTGATTTTATCATGAAAGGACCAAAAAAAGTTCCCGCCTCCTCTCTCTGTAAACGGTCTGCTGTAGCGGCTCTGGTCACCTAGTTCATGCTTTATGTGCTGCACATAGAAAGAATAAGAAGAGCTTTTTTTCTTTCGTCTTTGCCACAAAAACGGATTTGTCTTTGTAGGACCTGCAGCTTCCAATCTCAGTGTTTGTGGTAAACGGTCTTGCTAAACCCACATGTAGTTAGTTTGTTTTCTGTGTAATTAGAGAAGAAAAAACACCAACAACAAACTGATTTATTTCAGAGCATCTTATGATAAAGGTGGATATTATAGAAGAAGCTGTTCATGGTGAAAATCACGGGTCCGGATGTCCCTGCTTTGTTTCCAGCTCAAAGCAAAATGAAGGTCCATTACCTGCCTATAATTTGGGAAAAAACGAACAGCTTGGATACCGCTTACCTGTTTTTTTTTTACTATTATTCTGTTTCTTGTTCCAGCTGTGCTTGTATCCCTCTTAGCACTTCCACTTTTTAAATCTTGTGAGTTAATTCTGTCCTTAAATCAGTGTAGTTATTCCAAATACCAGAACCATTGGATTGTCCAACTGGAGTCGTTGCGGTCCAAAAGAAGCTCTATTTTTCTGAGGTTTTAGATTAGTTTCCCAGTGGGAAGCTGAGACGGGTTAATGGTTCAGTCTGTTGTTTGCCTTTGTTAATTAACACTGTACAGACCTGAAAGTGCCATAGAAGAAACTCTGAAAGTGTGTGTTGGAGGTTGTGTAGTGAATGGACGAATTGAAAGGTGCCTGGATTTTAAAACCACTTTGAGGTGCTATACTTTGTACTGACCCCCTGTTCCTAAAGTGCTGATGACACCACCGAGTCCTGCCAGTCATTCCGACACGTACACCAGGCAGCGTCTTCGCTCTCCGTTCAATCTGAGCATTGAGCCACTGACATTCTGGCGTTTTTCTTCTTGGTACGGGTATAAAAATCTTTTTTAAATTGATTTCAAACCAAGAATTTTGCGGCTGTAGCACGGCCGTGGAAGTCAGCGGCCATCGGGATGCACTTTGAGCAGCGAGTTGTACATAACAGGAAATCTAATGAGGCTGCCACTCCGTAGATTTTTATAGCATGGTTGGTGCAAAAACTTTAGTATCTACCAGCAATCCAAAGGGATAATGTAGGTGGAAGTGGCGCTGAAAGATAGGTGTATGTTTGTAATTAAGGTTTAGAAAAATGAGTGAAAGCTGGTGTAAATATGATCAGGAATCATTGTTTTTTTTTTTTGTGGTTGTGCTAAAGAGGGTGTTTGTATGGGTGATGGGTTTTAAACGTCTTCCCCCTCCCCTCCTGTTTTGTGTTCCTTGCACCTTTGCCCCCGTACCACCATAAGAGGAAAGCAGAACCTCCATCGCATATGAAAAATGAGAAACTAGATCAGACAAAAACCAACCAGGACGAAAGCCTCGGTGAGGTCTGCTCAGCTTCTTTTGTTCATTATCCTTGCTTCAAATATTGGACATTGATTATAAGAAAATTAATAAAGAATTTTTAAAATGAACTCGCTGCTGATTTTGAATTGAGTGGGATTGGTGGGCTTGATAAGAAAAGGCCTGCATTGATTTCAGATTGTAACCGTTTGAATCACCGCAGGACGTTTCTCACACTCCGTATTGTCAAAAGTGTTTACTTGTCTTCCTAAACAAACATGAAATAAGATCACTGGGATCTGATGAAGCATGTTTTAGACAATTATGAATAACATTTTATACCCATTAAGTAGTTAGTGGTATGTTAGACAGCAGTTATGAGGCACAAAATATCATTGCAGATGATCTCCGGTTGTGACGAAGAAGCCATCTTCCATTCCTGGGATGAAAATAAACTCTGGATGCCAAATGGACACGTAAAACGGGAACTAGTAAATAAAGCATCGATCCGTCTCCTAGAGTAAAAGAATGAGTCATAAATAATTTGAGGGAGGATAGACGAGAGCTGTGACGGTACCTCCAGCACCCTCTAGTGGCAAAACTGTGGATTGATGACTTTTTTTAACGTTCTTGATGAGCATGATAAAAATGTTAGATTTAGAAAGTTAAGCTGAATATGAGTAAAGTAAAAAAAAAAAATCTTTATTTAAACAGGCTAGTGAGGCTTTTGGCATTGACCTGACCAGCTGCCAAGGCCTTGCAAAGGTGTTTAATCTCCTGGTATGTTCTTTCATTTTAATGACCAAAGAACACACAAGACAAGTCAGAGATGAAGTGTAGTTTATAAAATGTCTCAAGATTTAGATGTCGATTTGTTTAAGCTAAAGCAAACCTACCACGACATGGCCGTCCACCTAGACTGACGGGCAATCAGAGCATTAATCGCAGAAGCAGCAAAGATTTCCTGACGACCTGTCCTGCAGAGATCTGCAGCTCAAATGGACGTATTTCAAGTAATATTTGTTGTACACTCCACCAGTCTGGCCTTTATGGAAGAGCTGCATTTGCAATTAGCCATGGAGGAAGGTGCTCTGGCAAGATGAGACCAAAATAATCTTTGTAGCTGATACGCATGACTGTGTGGTGGAAAACTAACATTACACATCACCTTGAACACAGCATCCTAGTTGAAACAAAGAGGTGGCAGCATCATGATGTGGGATTACGTCCCTTCAGCAGAGACGGTGAACCAGGAAGTTGGGTAAGAACAGAGCAAAAGACTTGAGCCTGGTGTTTTAGTTCACCTTCCAGCAGATCCAACACTCCAAGCCTACAGTCAGAGCCACAGTTAAAGGGTTTACAGATGAGAGTATAGTTTGTGTTTGGCCCAGTCAAAGTCCAGACCTAAATCTGCACTGAAATTGTGACATTTTGCTTCAATAAATGAGCGAAGATCTCAGTCTCCAGCTGTGCCAAACTGCTAGACCCATTTCACACATTCAGTTGTAGCTGGAGCGGAAGATGGTTTTCCACATGGAACTGACTAAATGTGGATAATTACAAATATGTGGAACATTTTTCTAATTTGCTTCATTTTAAAACGATATTTTAGTATATTTTTAAAAAAGTGTTTTAAACTAAAGGCAAAAACTGATAACCAAATGGCTCGTTTTCTGCGAGGCGGTAAATCACTGCTCAGTACCTAAAGTTGAGGTCTTGTGAAAGAATTAATTTCAATCAGAGGGACATGAACAGCTTTGAACAAAAGCCTTTCATGTTCAAAGGTAAGGACGCCAAAATGGTCCTTAAGTTTATATGTTCACTTAGTTTGGTGTGTTTTTGGGAGGAAACTGGTGCTTTTTCTTCCCTGTGCTGCCTTCCAGAGTAAGGCTGTAATCACCACGGTCTTAATTAGAAAGGACTCGGTGGGAGGCAGGGACTGTTTGGTCAGACTCGCCCCAACAAAACCAGAAATAACCATTTCTGCTAAAACACGAGACCTGCGCACCTTCTGCAACATCACTGCAGCTGCTAGGGTTAAAGTGCCAGACAAACTTTGGGTTGAAGAGAAAAACGCAATGTGCTGAAATAAACACATTATGTAAAAATTTTTTTTAAAAAATCTTCTTTTTATGCTAAGATAAGAAATCAGTATTATAGACAGACTTGATTTTAAAAAGGAAAGTAAAATTCCAAAATGGCTCCTGCATAAAATTGGATGGATCCTGAGGATGGAAAGCTGAGAACGAGGGAGGAGACGCTGAGGATGGAGGGCTGGGCATCGTTTTGCTCCGAGGAGACATTTTAAAGCTGAGTGAAAAATCTAAGTATAACTTAGCAGGGAGGGGTGGAATATCCTCACTCTCTCCTTCTTGTTGCTTTGTCTCTTCTCTTTTTTTATCAGTCCGAACCCTTCTGCTCTGCATCTGCTTCCCAGTCAGACAAACGAAGGAGATTCCTTCTGTAAGTATGTCATTAACATTTATATTTAACTTACAAGCACAGATAACGGTAGCTTCATTTGGTCATATGTGTCTTTTTCAAGCTTACTTGTGTTTTTAAAGATTAAAAAAAATTGCTTTCTTTACTAAAATGTGATGTTATTTAACATAATACATCAATTTTATTTAAAACATATGTAGATATTAGTTGTTGCTATTTATTATGCTACATATTCAACATTTTGGTCTGCAAATCTTTTCTCTGTATTAAATAATTTAATATTTGTCCCTTTTATCAGATTCTCAGGTTTTGTACTGATGATTTATTTGCAGACTGTGTGTAGTTTCAACGAATCTTTTAGATAATTACTGATAGTTTTATAGACTTTTATGTTCGAAGACGGGCCTTTTAGCTCCTCACATCAAGGATAGGTCAGGTCGCTTTGCCTTTTCCAAAGAAATATTGTGGTGCTCTTTGCTTGGTGGCAAATCTATTGTCAACATCCTAAAAATACTTAATAGTTGCGAAACTTATTCACAAAGTTAAAGAAGTGTCTAAAATGTCAATGTCCATCTGTGGTTTTCCTGAGAAAGGTAGTAACCATCTGCCCATCTCATTTACACCGACATGTCAACCCGTATAACTAATAACTAAAAATATGCTTGATTTTGTTCTGGTTGTCCTCTTTGTTTTTCAGGAAACAAACATTTTTATTATTCGCTCTTGCTCCTGAGACAACCAGACATTTAAGCAGCGCTCTGATTAATCATAGTGAAGGAGCTTTATAGTATTTTCCATTCTTTCTACTGAATGTTCTCCAGCTGGGATCATGTTTCCTGTCCATCGGCTGCAGCAATTTGTTCAAGTTCAGTAAAATGTTTTAAGTACAGACTCACTTTTAGAATCAGACTCACACAGGAACCAGTAAATGAAATTTTCATTGAAACTTTGTTTACTTAATATGAAAAGGTGCAGTGTCATTTAATTTCAAACATAAAAAGTATTTTTTTTTGTACATTTTTTTTTACAACTGACTGAATGTCCTCCAATAGTTGGGATTCCATTTCTTTTTCTTTCACCAGGTGTTGAAATCATTTAATGTTAGAAATGTTAGAACTGGAAAAACAGAAGATCAAACTTTGCAATTATGGCTTAAAATTATATATATAAATATCCAGCTCTGGAAAAAAATTAAATGATCACTTGCTCTGGTTTTACTTTTCATAGGTTTGTGTTTTGAGTAAAAGGAACATCGTTCTTTTATTCTATGAACTGCTGACAACATGTCTCTGAAATTCCAAGCAAAAATTTCGTTTTTATTTGCAGAAAATGAGAAATGGTCAAAGCAACAAAAGAGAAGCAGTGCTTTAAGAGCACAAATAATGCAAAGAAAACAAATTAATGTTGATTTAGAAACAACAACACTAATGTTTTAACTCAGGAAGAGTTCAGAAATCAATATTAGGTAGAATAACCAGGTTTTCAAGGGCTTTCAGTGCAGTGGGCTCTTAAGTTTTTCCAGAGCTGTATATGTATCTATATATATATTTTTGCTGGTGATGTTTTTATTATTATTAATATTATTATTATTATTATTATTATTATTATTAGTGGCAAGAATAAGACTGCAAGTAGTTCATATCTCAACCTAATCAAAATTTGAATCACAAATATAAGAGGGAAAAAAAAAGTTCAACTTGGCTTCATCATGCAAAGCTGCTTTTGGGGAATATTAGAGCTTCACTGATTTTCATTTTTCACTTCCAAAGAACTGACGCTGTCAGGAAAATTCACAAGAGGTGCTCCGAATATTTAAGTTGTTTTTTTCTCAACTTGATGTACAATTTTAAAGTTACATTTTTGAAGTACTTTGCACAAAACCAGAGTGATCATCTGTTAAATAGTTTCATGTTTTTGCAATTGATTGAACATCTTCTAAAAGCTGCGGTTCCCTTTCTGAGTAAAATTATTGAGACTGGAATAAATTAAACAAACTTCAGATAAATCTGTTTTATAAATACAGCCCTTTGAATAGTATTTAGATTTTCTAGCCCCTCTACGTTCATCTTGAAGATCATCTAGAAGATGACCCCGAATGTAACACAACACCTCTGTTGTGCTCCCTTGGGGGCTTGTGGAAAACTTTTGATTTTTTTTTTTCTTTCAAAAATGACTTTCTTCTTCCACAAAGACTGGAGACAGATTCTCCCACCTGAGCTGTCGGTCTCTGCAGTTCCCCCAGAGCCACCACAGGCCTTGTGGCTGCTTCTCTGGTTGCTGGTCTTCTTGTTAAGCCTCTCAGTTTAAGTGGGCAGCTGTCTTGGCACACAGCTTACACAGAGCTGGGCTCTATCTACAACTCCGATCTGGGAAGTTAAAGTGGACTGAATACAAATACCTGATGTGATTTTAGGTTTTTATCCGTAAAGATGATTTTCTTATAGTACCCAACCATGCACAACTTTGTGTCTGTCTCTACCATGAAATCCAAATCAAATAACTCTTCAGGTCTGTAGCTGTAATGCGCCAAAAAAACAAAACAAAAAAAAAAACATGGAAAGCTCAACTTTTCCAACTGACACGACGCGACCGGTCGCGTAAATCTTACGTCTGTGACGGCGTGGAAGCGCCTTAGAAGATTTAAATGAACTCTGAGGAAACTGAGCATTGTCCTATCTGATCTCTGCATGTTCTAATCTTACGTGGTGACTGAGTGGTAATCTCAGCCCCGTGGAGATATTTTGGAAACGTAAATTTAGCTGTAATTGCCAGACTCAAGACGCAGAGCGGTCATGTATGGCTGTACATCCAAGGATGAATACCCAGCCCACCATGTGGTCCAGCAGAATACACACTGCATGTTTGACCACACAAGCAGCGGAGGGCTTCGCACTGCTGCGCCACGACGAGCAGCAGCAGCTTCGCTCCAGCGCGATGCTGATTAGAGGCTTGTTTTCATAGCTTGGTGCTTCATAATTACACGCCAGATTAGGAGGAAAAAAATGTTGCTAAAATAATGGCAGCTGGAGTTTTCCTTATTAGCGAGAGAAAATTCAGTGAAAACCCAAGAGGCACCGTTTGGTTGGGGGAGTTTATTCAGTCAGTTGGCCTGTTTCACAAACACAGGTTTTCCTGGAAGCAGAAATATCTCCCTCGGGCCTGAGCTGCTGTGGGCGGGTGTGCACCAGCTGGTGCCCGGTGTAAATATAGAGGCCACAGCCACAGGTCTCCCACGCCTCTGTGCTCCCACTGGAATAAAGCTTCCTTCTGGCTTTGGTGTGGTGGATGGGTGGCCTCCCTCTACTTTACAAATTATAAGGCCAAACTTTGCCGTCTCCACCCCAAATAAGTAATGGCTACTCTGGAGTCGGCTGAAATAGATCTGGTGCAAAAGCAGGGAGAGGCAGAAAACACGGACACACCAGAGATGGAGGGAGAGTTCTTCACGGAGAGACGTCTCACAAAAACATTTAAATCTAGATGCACAAGGCATCTAGGTCTTTGGTAGCAAAACAGAAGCTTCGTTATTATATGATAGCGGGTAAAAATCTTTGGTCATAGTAAAGATAAACACGTTAGACCTTCATTGTCCCTCTGAGGGTAAAATTAATCTCACCTTTCTTTTGTGTTTCATTTCCTTCAACGATTTAATTGTTCCTTAGTTTTTCTGTCGACTCCTTCATTTTCTGGCAGAAATTCCTGTTGACTTCCATTTAGATACTCGGGATTGTCATATAGTCTGGATAAACCAACGCAAATGTTCTGTCCACCATTTTCAGGAGAATTGAGTACTGATCTAAAAGTGTTTCAGTAACTTTTTTTTTTAAAGCTCTTTAAATAAGGATTTAAGGATTTTTGTCAAACCCTTTTTTATTTTAATTCCGTCGTTGATTTAGTTGTGTTGCTTGCATTTACTGCTTTAAATTTGACTCTAGAAATCAGTTTTCTTGTGTACGTTTTTAAATTAAAAAAACAACAACAACTGATTTTGCCGTTGTTGTAGGACCCGCCGTTGACGATGAAGTCCCAGCTGGTTTTTCCCGTCTCCAGCGCCGCTCTGCTCTGGCTGTGCTGCGGCCTGTGCCGCTGCAGTCCTCTGTTCTACAACATATCTGTGGACGGCAGCGGCGACGAACCCGAGCTGGAGCTCATTTTCCCCACCTCCTTCTCCACACGAGCGCCCGTCGAAGTCTCTGCTGCCACTCCGCCTCCCAGCCTCACCAACACCATCACCACCACCATGATCCGCCTGAAAGACTTTGTCCTGAGCCGAGTGGTGGACTTCCTGCAGGAGAACCTGCTCATCATCATCGTTGTCACCTCTCTTCTCATTGTTTTGGTCTTCATCATTTGCTGTGCGTTCGCCATGAGCCATAAGCGCAAGCTGGAGGCTTACAAGCCCCTGTCCAGCCCGCCCAGGAAGTACGCCGCCAGTAAAGCCGGAGCTCGCAAGAACTCAAGCGAGCTCCAGGAGAAACCGTACGCCGTGGACCACGTCAAGAGGGTCCACGTTCAGGGTCCGGCTTCCCCCAAGCATCTGCGCGTGCCCTCCAAGGCGCTGGTGGGAGACAAGGGAAGAGACGTCGTCAGGTCGTCGCCTCGACAGGAGGCCAGGAAGGTCGGAGGCACAGAGGAAGTGGAAAAAAGGCGGGAGGAAGTGAAGTTCAAAGAACCAGTGAAGCAAAGGGAGGAGGTCCAGAAGAGCGCCAGCTCCAGTCACCCGGTCTGCACCTGCCACCTGAAAAAATCCAACCACTAACACACAGCCGAGCCAAAACGGGCCAGAGTGTCACTCAGAAGGGAATGCGTTCAGGTGGAATCACACCTGCTATGAAAACGTGCATAAAATCGGAATAAAGTCCAACAAAAGACAGAAAGCTGAGTGTCTTACTGAGCGGGTCTGTAATTAATCCACAGCGCCTCAGCGGGTTTCATTATCAAGATTAAAGAAAAAAAAAAAAAAAACAGAACCTCTATATATTTATGTGAGGGAAATGAAAAAGCTGTGCAATTTGTAAACAATGCAAATGGGAAATCCTAATGACAAGTAAGCGAATGGATACAAAATGGGTGGATAATTATGTGCATAATGTGTATGAATTCATGCACACAGCAGCACCCTCCACAATTACTCATGCCTCTAGTTAAGATGTGTGGAAGATCTGTAAACTTGTCAAGCCTCGTTTTCCACTGATCGTTTTTTTTTTTTTTTGCTTGTTTTTTTTTTTTTGGGGGGTTTTTGTTACAGCTCCGTCTGCAGATATCGACACATTCAGGAGCGTAACTATTTTTATTTTAGCCATTTCCTAACTAATGAAGACCAACACACATCTGCCTTGCTTGAATGAAATGCTGTCTTGTTTTTCCCCTTTTGAAGAATGGCAGAGAGAAAAAAAAAAAGCTCCTATAAACGAGGTCATATTCATACCTCAGGGAAGTGCTACAAATTACTAAATGAAACTTCATAAAAACTCTGATCAGCTGAAAAAAAGTAAAGTATAAATAAGACAATGCTTCAGGTTTTACAGATGCAAATAACTATAACACCTTTAGTTGTATTTAAAAAGACATTTTTATTCCTTATTCATGATCTCCCACCATGGAATAAATTCTGCCAAATTAAAGATTGATTTTTATTTATTTATTTTTTTACATTTTTCAGGTGATATGATGCATTTTGTAGATGAATTCATTTAAGAGTTTCTACACCAGGCGGGTCAATAAACACGGAGTGCAGTGTGATTACAGTACATATTCTACATCAGGCTGATGCTTCTCAATACTTTGCTTCATGAAACCACATCACCATTTATTACTTACAAGGCAGACATGTGATTTTTCTAAATGTTACTTGACGGGACTGTGATTTTAAAAGATCATCGTGGCCAAGCAGAGGTTTTTCATGTGGGGGAAAGTTTTACCCCAACCAGAAAATCTCCGCTTTGTGTTGGATTTTTAAGAGCTTCAGAGCTGAACTAGCCACTCAAAGCAACGCCTTTGGCGACGTAAATAAACACATAAATGCCAGTAAACCTGACTTGATGAGCAACAATTATTCTTTTCTTTATTAATATTAACTTTCATATTTACCTCTACTTTAGTGTTGTTATATCTGGTGTCTTGTTGTATTTTGTTTCAGAACCCAGTCAGAAAACCAACATGAAGAATTGTCATTAATTTTATAAAAAAAAATAAATAAATAACTAAAAGAGAAAAATATTTTTATTTTATCCTTCATACGTTTATCGGTGTTTTTGTTACCTGCATTGTCACATGGAGGGATGAAAAATAGAAATGATAGGGTTCGTTATTTTATATTTATATATTAACGTCTGCTTTTCTGTCTTACTGTAAAGAATAATAAAAAAAAAACTGAGTCAGAAAGTTAAGTGATTAAATGGATTATATTTACACCGAGCATCTAAACTTAGATAAATTTGTGTGTTTTGTAGGTTGTCGTTTTGTCACGCTGAAACTCTCTGTTTTATCCGAACCTCTTTCTCTGTGACATTCTACAAAATGGCAGAGGTTTGTTTTGCTAATGTTTAATAAAACTAAAGAAGGACGTGTGCTTGTCATTCTTGTCTGTGCTGCTACTCAACTAAAAAAAAAAAAAAAAAAGAAAAAGAAAAAACGCAGCCCTGAAGACATAAAATTAGGAAAGACAACAAGGTCCCAAAAATAAAGGACGACTTTCTACATAAACATCACGTTCCTCTGAACATCTGTAATTTGGAGCTGCATCCACTCAGGGATCACAGATGACTGCTTTACGCAAACAAAAGGTTCATATAATATCTGCTGCGACAAGGCAGAAGATCTCCTTTAATTTTGCTGACACGGCAGGAAAGCCTTGAATTGGCCGTCGACGCCGCAGCTGTAAAAGCGGGAGAGCAGAAGACCGGATTGGTTTCTGGCGCTGACGAGACGGTCCTTTGTTCCCACCGGCTACTGTACAAGGTTCTTTAAATATTTCAGCAGATGTAACCCAGATACACACACGCCTCCTTTTGGCCCCTGTATTGTCTGCACAAACGACACACACTGATTTGTTCCAGTTTAGGGTTGCAAACAAATAAAGTGGCTATTAGGCAACACGCAGCATCCTCTGGGAATATTGACAGAGGCTGGTAGATGTTTTGAAAAGATATTCAACTAAACTATTTTCAGTTGCAATTAACTGCAATGGAGTGTCTCGAAAAAGTTGGGAGGCTGATACTGTGAATAAATACACGCTTTGTGAGTAAGTTTGTAACTGTAAATAATCCTGCAGCTTCTTGTTTCTCGGGGATTTAAAGACGATGAAACACGGAGGCTCATATGCCTCAGCTTCCTCCTCCAGAGGGGAAGACGAGAAAACATGCCACTCAAGTGAGGCAAATTACTGTCGAGCTGCGTGAGTCACAAAATTGTCAGAGGAAAAGAGCCGTTTACCCTAACTGGACGATGCTTATGGCCAGAGCAATCATTACAGAGAGTTAAAATAACTGTAATTGTAATAAACAACACAAGCTGGACCCGAGGCTGTCCTGTCACCATGCAGTGGAGGATGGTAAATAAATCACAAAGTTAAGCAAAAACACCTGGTCACAACAATCATTATTAAAAAATAAATAAAAGTTTGGTGGATGACTGGTAATGCTGCATTATTATTTATTTTATTTTATTTTTTTTATCATAAAGGCTTTTCCTTATAATGCATCAGGAAGTTTTTGAATTGTGCTTTTGGCTATTGAATTGTTCTGAACTTAAATGGATTTTTTTTTTTTTTTTTAAAAAGAAGAAGAAGAAAAAAAATACTGCCCCCGTGTGACTAATTCAAGCACTGACTTTTCCTTTTCTCTCTCCCTCCCCCCCACAAGTTTCACCATTTGTCTTTGTGATGGGATTACATCTGATTTATATATAAACTATGAAAGTAAATCTGATCTGAGTCATGAGCAGGTTAAAACATCAGAGATCAAAAATAAGATGACAGCAACTCACAATCAAAAAGCAGCCAGGTTGGCAGGAAACGTGAGCCCTGACAGAAGCCACGGGTCAGATTCCCTGCTCTTTAGCCGGCAACGCTCTAAATAATTCGAGAAAGTACTCCCCCTTCACTTTCACTCCTCCCATCAGGTAGCAGGAAACACAGAAACCTTCTCTTGTTAAGGAGCCCCGCTCGTGAGAATCAGTGTGTTGGATTTTTAACGAGCCCGGCCTGCAGAGACCTCAGCTATAGAGGACACCTGAGACGCACAGACCTTACTATTCCTTTCTCAAACTGATTGTTTTCATGTTGTTGCCTGCCTCTGACAAACAATAGGACCTCTCAGTCAATGTGCATGGTGAGGAGGATCCAGAAGAGGTAACAGAGCACCTTGAGGCGCTCGTGAAACTTTGATGAGAGTCCGGCTGGAATTTGGAGCAGCAGTGGTCATCGTTAAAGACAGAGGATCACAGGCCCCTGACCGTCCCTACAGAGGAGCAAATAATCCCAAAGCAGGATAATGGTGAGTTCAGCCAGAATTTAGCTAAATGGGCAGCATTACGGTCAATCCCAGCCATGTAGTGTCATATTGTAGCACAATCAAGTGATTATGTTACCTTCAGTTGATATGAAAATGCTACACTTGTCAAACGTGACTTAAAAGAAATTTGACTTTGTGATTTAACATCTTAAAATTGGGCCTCTGTTTCTGTAAAACAGATTAAAGTAATTTAAATAAAATAAAGTTGTGAGTTGCCAGATTGTGAAAAGAAAAAAAAAAAGGTCAATCACTATACAACTATATTTCAGTGATATATTCAACTTTTTTTTTTTAATTAATTCATAAGCTGAAAAAAAATCAAAGATTCTCTTTGGAAAGAGGTGGTGAACTGCTACATGTTGTGACTGTAAATCTGAATTTAAGCACGGCGCATGATCTGAAAGAGGAAAAGCAGAACCAACAGTGGATGAGTCAGGAGTTCATATTTCTGTCTGTGACGAAGCTGCTGCAGGTGGAGGGACATTTTCTTTAGTATCTGTAATGCAAAGATTCAAACCAACTTTCTGCACGGTGCTTCTTTTTTTTTTTTTTTTTTTTTTTACGCTTTAGATTTATATCTGTTGAAAAACAGCATCTGGAGTATAAGTTTATAACCTGGCAGTAAAATTTGGTTTCAGGAGTAACTTTCTCTATAAAACAGCTCACTTTATTTTAATTTCTTGGCTTCTCATTGACGTTTTCTTTTTGCTTTGGTGCCAAAGAGACTTGATTCATTAAGAAAAAGTTGATTGTTTCTATATTAACATTCAGACATTATAGTATTATCTCCATGTTGCAAAGTCAGCCAGCTGGAAACTCTGCTAGGTGAGAAATCCCTGAGGTCAAATGTCTCCTCCTGCCTGCAGTGGCTGTTCTTCCATTTCTTAGAGAGGCATTCATTCTGTTTGCAGCAGAAAGACAAATGTTCAGGACTGGCGGTGACTGACTTGTGTCAGAGTAGAGACTCTTCAATGTTTTCATATTAGATCCAGCACTAACTCTAGCACATTTTATTAGGATTTGTCACGGTAGGCCAACTCAAAGCAGCGCTTCACTGCGGAAGAAGAACAAATATTTTTCCAACAGTCTCATTTGTGCATTTGTGTTCCACGTTAATCCCCAAATAAAGGCGTCACCTTATTGGTAAACAGAGACCAAGGAACTCAGCGGACAGGTCAGAGACAAAGTTGGAAGGCCGACGGTGACTCTGGAGGAGTTGCACTTCTCCAGAGTCACCGTAAGTTTGATGTGAATTGCTCATGATGAGTGGCAGGTCTTTAAAACTTTGACAGGACATTTCCAGATCCTTCCCCTCACTGCCTCCTTGAGTGAATAATTGATGAGGAAGGGATCCTCTGACGATCATCACACAGTCACCATATGTCAACAGACTGGATCCGTCCTCTAAATGTTACATTTTCACGCAATCTGTCAGGGAGAAGTGTGCTTAAATAAAATGAATAACGATCCAAGGAGATCTGGTTGAAGGAGCCGACTTTGATAGACTATCAAGAAAAATAAAAGGCTGCCCAATAATCAACAAGCTGGGTCTTTGAACGTTGGAGCAAGAGGATCCAACGGTATCAAATGTAATCAATGGTTCTTAATAAGGCATAAATTAGAACGTTAGATGACTCATTAAGTAGTAAAACTGTTGCATGTGTCTAACTAGCTCCTCATCCTTCACAGTGAGTCATGCTGTGGTACAGACGTCATGTCCTCCTCGCTCTCTTCGTCTGTCCCCTGGCCTGCCTCGCCATGTCCCCGTGTCCCCCCGGCTGCTGCTGCCCTGGCCCGGGCTTTCTGGTCCTGTGCGAGTCTCTGGGTCTCAGGTCGCTGCCCCGCTCCGTCCCTCTCAGCACCTCCGCTCTGTCCGTGGCCAGAAACCAGCTCTGCAACGTGGACCACCTTCTCCAGGCCTTCTCCGGCCTGCAGGAACTCAGCCTCAGCCACAACCTGCTGGCCCGCTTCCCCCGCGGCTTGCCCCCCAGCCTGGAGTCCCTGCTGCTCCAGGAGAACCGCATCACTTACATCACGTCAGGAGTCCTCAGGCAGCTGAGGAACCTGACCCGCCTCCATCTGGAGGACAACCGAATCCGTGCCATCCAGCCCGGAGCGCTGCTGGGTCTGAGAAAGCTGCAGCTCCTGACACTGAAGGGGAACAAGCTCACCAGCCTCCCTCGGAGTCTCCCGCCATCGCTGACACATTTGGACCTGTCGGAAAACTGCATCTCGTCTCTGGACCTTCCCTCTCTCGCCGCCCTGGTCAACCTGCAGGTCCTGCAGATCAACAGCAACTGCCTGCGCTCAGTGCCTGAAAACACCTTCGACAGCCTGCCACGCCTCAGGTCCGTGGGCCTCACCAACAACCTGTGGGTGTGCGAGTGCGACATCTTGTATCTGTACCGCTGGCTGCTGAGCGGCAGACTGAAGATGGCTACGGATCTGGTGTGCAAAGAGCCGGTCCACCTCGCTCATCGCCTGCTGCTCAATCTCTCCGTCGTGTCCATCTGTCCACGTGTCCTAAAGCCAAATGAGAAGACGCGCCTGCCTGTGGTCGCCTCTGTGGAGGCGGTGGGGACATCAGATCGAGGTTCACATGAAAACGGGGATGATCTGCAGTGGAAAATGTCAAAAGAAGCCATTGTCACAAACGAACAAAACCTCCAGGGTTCTCGGGTTTTGCCCTACTCCTTCGAGACTCTCACCTACGAGGAGTGTTTAAACTTCAACGCGTCTCCATCAGTCACTCCCACTGACCTGAAAACTACATCTTTCCCAGAGGACCGGGGATGCAGAGAAAACACGACATTTCCCTACCCACAAGGCAACGTGTCCTCTGCTGCAGGGACACAGTCAGGACTGTCCACCAACAGAGAGGAGACCGTCCCTCCTGTGGACCCCCAGGTGTCCCCCCACAGCGACTCGAAGGTGATCGTCTCTCTGCTCGCCCTGCTGTGTGTGCTTCTGGTTCTTGTGATGCTGGCGGTGCTAACCCTGCTGAGAAAGGTTCTGGTGCGCCAGCAGAGAGTGGCGCCGGCAAACGAGCGATCTGTTGGGTGAAAGCCAGCGGACACACCGAGGAGGTTGAATCGTTTATTTCAACATGTGCGAATGGTCTTGCACAAGTTTTTATATATATATATATATATATATATATATATATATATATATATGAAACTGTATGCCAAATAAAACCACAAAGCCAAAACAAATAAAGACAGATACATGCGAGTCATTTTCATTTTGCTCCTGGTTTATTAAAGATCTCAATTTTGTTTTTTGTTGCTGTGTGCAGGAGCAGGAGAACAGTCTGGGCAGCAAAATAAAAAACATAGATGTCAAATATTCAACTTGAGACTCAAAGCTTTTCAAATCATCAGCACTTCTGGTCATTTGAACCCAAATGAATACACAAACGTCTTCAGGAAAAGGCAGCTAAACTTTATTAATGCTCCCTGAAGGCAAGACCCAGTCACTCATCTTGACAGCTCTGCCGAGAAATGTTTGTCATCCTGACGTTGATGAAATATTTCAGTACGGTCGGTGCGTCGTAGCTTAACTGCTGGCTTTGGCACAACCCTATTTCTTCTCCTCTTGTTTTAGTCTGTAGTCCGACAGCGCGGCTTTAATGGCGTCTTCTGCGAGCACTGAGGAAGAAGGAATGGAGGAGAAACAGAAACAGAGTGACCAACAATAATAAAAAATACTGAACTATGAAACACAACATTATAAAACATATAATCTGTTCAAATAAACTATTTACATATAAGAAATTCCATATAGAGAGCAGAAAAGGACAATATTTAGTCATATTTGGACAGTTACCTTAAAAGTTAGTACTTAAAAAAACAAATTAAGGTATTTAAAGAGATTAGAAGTGAAATCTATAAATCCTTGTCAACAAGAAAGTTTAAATTACTAGTAATGAACAGTTTCTAATACCGTTTTGTCAGCTTGAGGCAGAAATCGAAACACTAAGAAAACATTATGTTTACTGAATTAACTAATCTACTTTTAAAATGCACCTAGTTTACATAGCTAAAATAAAGTCAAGAATTTCTGTCACAATGTTTGCAAAGGTGTAAATAATCTTCCATAATCTGGTCTGAAAGTAGAGCCTGGCCAAGTATGAATTATTCTTATACACGAGATACAGCTGCAAAAATAGGACCTTGAACTTTTTCATATTATTACCACAAAACTTTGTTGCATTTTATTTGGCTTCTATTTGATCGAGCAGCACAATGCAGAAAATGATTGTAAAGTGGAAGGAATTGATACGCGTTTCAAGTTTATTAGAAGAAATTGAAAGGTGTGTGTGGCATGCAATTGTTTCCAGCCCGCTTTGCTGGGGTCTAAGTGATTTAGTCTCAGTATAAATCCAGCTGTTCTCTTACAGCCTCACAGATTTATTGGAGAACAAACATAATTATGACGACCAAGTGAAAGAGCAGAACAGCCAAAAGTTAAAGCTGTGGAAGAGTTTAAAGCAGAGTTAGGTTAAAGGGGAAAGAGTGTACTCAGAGGGCAGTTATTATCCATGCAGTCCACAGACCCGTTAATGATGGCTTAAGCTTAATCACAGGTTGGACTCTGGAAGAAAACCTGTTAGAGGTGGATTGCTTCTACAGTTTTAACTTACTAGAGCAATGAAGCTTGACCGGAGGAAGGCAGAGTTCTTTGGCAATGTCTGTGTTCTTGATCTTCAGAGCTTCATCAACCTGCAGGATGAAATTAGATCAATCGGGTCCTCTATATTTAAATCAATCAATCAATCAACATGATAGTGCTGTTCCTACCGACTTCCCCTTCACCCACTCAGTCGCCAGAGAGCTGGAGGCGATGGCTGATCCGCAGCCAAATGTTTTGAACTTTGCTTCCACGATCTTGCCGTTTTCGTCTACTTGAATCTGGAGCAACACAAGAGGCAGACCGTTAGTAACACACCTGTAGGACGGAAGTCCTGGCAGCGGTCCTGTGCAGCTCCAGCTCACCTGAAGTTTCATAACATCCCCGCAGGCTGGTGCACCCACCAGCCCTGTCCCCACGTTCTTCTTGTTCTTGTCCAGTGAGCCCACGTTTCTAGGGTTTTCGTAATGATCCACCACCTTCAGAAAAGGTAAACATGCGTGAGGTGATCTGTTTTTGACTTCTAAAGGACAACATACCAAATTTCCTCTACTCAAAAATAAAATGGTTAGCAGCCTGAACGGTTCAGTCGGTTACCTTTTTGTGATAGGAGCAAAGCGCGTTGAGCTCCGGTCGGAAGAAACTTTTGCTGAATAATGACAGCAAAGACCTGGAGTTTCGTAAAGTGACGGCCGCCATCTTTAAGTGCCAACGGAAGTGAACTAGCAGGCACGAGAAACTACGGCTTCTTTGTTGACAAACAAGTGGGTATGAGTTTTGTATCAGGAGAACGCCCTCTACCGGCCAATTGTAGACTGAACGTTGTTGGACTCATGAACGTTGTATGGCAGGCTGAGGTAACTTATAATTGCACCACAATCCGAGCTGTACTTAAAGGGATAGGACTTCCGCCCCCCAAGGAGAACTTTTTAATTCAAAAATAGCACGTCGTCATCTTTCTTTTTGAAATTACGGATATATGTAAATCCATTACCAATACAATCATTATTTTAAAGACATGGAAGTATACTTTTTCTTGTTTTTTGTTGTGCTTTAAATCTCAAAAGTTAAATGTCACATGGACAAGAATTGACTTTAATATCAACCTGAACACAGCTCCACAACTGAATGACATGGATTACCACTAATACCTTTTCTATTTTCCTTCCATTTTTTTAACATAATATACCACAAATCAACACGGAACAATATGTCAAAAGTTTTTTTTCTTGATCTTCATTTAAAAACCTAGAAATAGGCGTCTTTAAAAACGTATCATTTGTTTTTACTTAAAAGGTAATGTATTTGTGGGGCTAAAATGACTCTTTGGATAGTAAAGGTTGCAAAACCCCGACCTAAAACAAACAACTGTGTGGGTTAATTCCATACTACAACGGCCTACCATACAACCCGCTTCTATCATCGTGTCGCCTTGTTGTTACCAGGCAGACAGCCTTTCCAACATGGCAGCGCCAAGCAACGCAGAGCAAACGCAGTTGCAAGATATGGAGGAGGAGGAAGAAGCAGGAATGGAGGAAAGGGAGATGGAATCGGACGAAGAGGAGGGCATGGGTGTAGAAAACTCCGAAGACGAAGAGGAAGACTCTTCTGAGGATGAGAAGGAAAATGAAGCTGAGATCCAGCGATTGGAGGAACAGGTAACTGAGTAGCAGCCCTGCCAAGCTGCTCGGCTAACCACCGCTAGCCGAGCACCTAATGAGAATGAATGAGTGGTGAACACACTTAACCACCAGGGGGGAAAACTGTAGCAAACGCTGAGCTGATATGGATTAAATAAAACAGATTTGGTCGTTTTAGCGACCATTAAAACGTTTAAATCCACGCATTAGATATGTCGTAGTTTGCACGCCGTGATTAGCTAGCGCTAATCTGTGATGCTAACCGCCTGTCGTACATCACCCGCCTCTTTACTCCACATGATGGAGTCACAGTAAGAAGCAGAATCACATCAAATATTGTTTAAAATGAATTGACTGCTCAATCCATTAAAAGGAGAGAGACGGGAGTAATAACGATGTTGTTCAGCTTCCAGTTTGGTAGACTGAACTGAATTAGACATAGTTCAACACGAACTTTATGTTAAGACGGCTGCATTAAACGATAAAAAAATCTAATTACCTCTCATGTGTATTCTGTAAATACGTCATATAATATTTAATCATAACTATAGCTACTAATTAATAGGTCAACTGGATATCAGTAAAACAGTATCCAAATCTGGATCATGTCTATTTTATTGCGCTGTGTGGTGCAGCTGACACTTTTATCTGGATCTGGCTTACATGTATAATTATTAAAACATCGGTTCTTTTTGTCCTGGAAAAGAAAATAAAGCTATCAAAGACAACATACTGTGTTCCAGATTGTACCATTAAATTGTATTAAAATTGAAAGTTAGTTCACACCCCATAAACCTGTAAACTAACACTGCCCAGTCTTTCTCTGCATATGTGGAATTTGAGGTAAATATTTTTTGTGATAAAGTGCCATAAAGACTACCAGAAAAATGTAGAAATGAAATATTTGTGAAAATCCAGAGAGGGGAAACATTTCTCTACTCATGTTTCTTTGTACACCTGGAGACAACTCTGGCTGTATTTCTGTGCTTTTCATTAAAGAGCTCCAAACCATAGGGATTGCACGAAGGAACATTTTAACTGGAAATCAAATTTATTTCAGAAAAAAGTTTCTAAAAGATGTCTTAGGACCCAAACAGCTGGAGGAGCTTTGAGATGATGTCTGGAAGATCTAAGGATCGCCGAGCTCTAGTTGGAAGGAAGGAAAGCGAGTGACTAAATGTGCTGTTTATAGAAATACTCGTGAGTCAGTGTGAAGGAAAAATCCTGCAGTCATTTAAGACAAGAGCAACCAAGTTCACTTTCTTTTTTCTTCAAAACTCAGCGATACGAGCTTGAACGTGAAACCTACTTTAGCTTCATGTGCTTGTCTTAAGTTCTCGTCAAACCTGATCATACTTGTTTTTATGAATCGTTGCAGCTGTCGATCAACGCCTTCGACTACAACTGCCACGTGGATCTGATCAAACTTCTCAAGCAGGAGGGAGAGCTTTTCCGCCTGCGAAAGGCGAGACAGAAGATGAGCGAACTTTTCCCTCTAACCGAAGGTTTGTTTGTCTGATCCAGCTCAGATGTCAAAGGAGGCAGGATTTCCAAACGAGCCGCAACTAAAACGTTTTGTTTTTCAACCCTCCAGAGATCTGGCTCGACTGGCTCAAAGATGAGATCCGCCTGACCGAGGAGGATTCAAACCGAGAGAAAGTGTATGAGCTGTTTGAGAGAGCTGTGAAGGACTACATCTGTGAGTGGGCCTCCTCCACGGAGACTGTTTGGTTTCATATTTGGCTCTTTAAATGAAGTTGTTGTTGTTGTTGTTTTTTTTATTTTTGCAGGTCCAGATATTTGGCTCGAATACGCCCAGTACTCTATTGGTGGCATGGGGTCACCAGGTGGGATAGACAAGGTGAGGTCCATCTTTGAGAGAGCGGTGACGGCGGTGGGGCTTCACATGACCAAGGGACAGACCCTGTGGGAGGCGTACAGAGAGTTTGAGAACGCGGTTTTGTCCACAGTGCAGGTGTGTGTTTCCAGACACTTGACTCTATATCCAACATCCACATGCATGAGTTATACCTAGATCGCTCTCTGGCCATTTAAGGGATAATTACCATTCTATCTGCTGTGTCAACGCTGAAGCTAATTCCTCTCGTTTTTAAGCAGTCTCCACATTTCAGTGTCGTTTTCTCTGCCGCCTCTGTCTCAGCCTCCCCCTGGCAGGATTCCCAGCCGCGAGGAGCAGGAGCTGCTCTCCGCTCAGCTCGAGCGAATGCATACGCTGTTTCGCCGCCAGCTGGCCGTTCCCTTAATGGGTGAGCACGGCGACTCCTCCGTCCAGATGGATTGCTGTAAAGTGGGAAGGACTCCTGTTGTGTCGTGGCCTTTCTGAAAGACCGACTTGCATCATTTAAATGTTAATATTAACAAGATGACACTTTCTTCAGTTTGTTGTAGGCAAAGTTAGACGTATGTTAAAGTTATTGATTGTTCCAAATCCACAGTCTAGTAATGTGTTTTGTGGTTCTGCAGACATGGAGACCACCTACGCAGAGTATGAGGAGTGGTCAGAAAACGGAGTCCCCGAGACGGTCGTCCATCTGTACAGAAAGGCTCTGCAGCAGAAGGAAAAGTGCAAATCTTACGAAGAGGCTCTGGTAAGCGACTGGCCATGTTTTTGATCTGCTGTCTTCAGTTTCTTTTAATCACATGCACGGTTTTTGCAACCGAGTACATAATGTCTCGCCTGCGCTCGTCTTCCTGCAGCTGGTAGCCGAACCTCCCAAACTGGCCGAATATCAAGCCTACATTGATTTTGAACTGAAGGAGGGCGACCCAGCACGCGTCCAGATAACATTTGAACGGGCTCTGGCTGAGAACTGCCTGGTGCCGGACATGTGGACTAAATACACCACATACCTCGTAAGTATTGGTTAGTGACCGACACCATCGTGTTCTTTCAATCAGATTTCTTTTTGGGTTTTTTTGTTTTTTTTTTTTTTTTTTTTTTGCTTTTGTAGAAGCCTGGTTAGTTGAAGGTTACCTGCAAAATGGCAACTCAGACTTAAATGTTGAACATATATTAAAGTTCATAAGGACAGATTCAGATAAGACGACTTGTTCAGTGAGGAGGAGGAGGAGGAGGAGGAGGAGAAGGAAGTCAGTAGAAATGTTGTGTGAGTGCACCAGCCTGGAGACTTAACGCACCGACACCCTAATCTGTGATTTATTTAGGCCTGCAGTTGTGAACCCATTCTCCCTGTAATCCACCACAGTGATGAATGACCACTTGTGAGAAATATTGTAATTGGGAAAACTGAAAATCTGTCATCATTTATGCATATGTTGTAATTTCTGCTCCTCTGTTGACCAGCAGTGTTACTCTGGAGAACATTGTTCTGAGTCAGCACTTCTTTTCTCCAAACAGTCCGACAGGAATACTTCAGCGAATTAGTAATACCGGCAATGAATAAAAACAAACAAAAACATTTGTTTTTTTTTTCTCAATAACCTGCAGTTTAGATCTTAAAAAGACGCTCTTACTAGATATGTTGAAGAGAGACGAACACAAAGTGAGCTTTTACTGATTCAGTTTCGTAATGAAATCTGCAGATGTGTTGGTATTGACAGTGAACACATAAAACGTGAAAACACTCATTTCTTTTAACTGGGAAACATTATGCTCACAAACAGCATTCTTGGAGTGAGAGGCTGGTTTTGGTGGGTACTACCGTTATGTATTCTATGTCTTCATCTTTATATGATATTTCTGTTTTAGAACGATGCGGCTTATTATTTTAAAGGGTTTTTTTTTTAGTTCCAACATAAGAAATTGTATTATTAAATCTGCAACCGCTGAGAGCAAAAAGTAAAAGAGATTTGACTGGTTTTAATCTTATTCTCTTTTATTTCATGCCTAAGGTCCCTTAAGATATTGCAATTTTAAAATGTTTGGTTATCTTATGTGTTAGTGGGAAGATGTTTGCTATACACAAGCCTAAAGTGTAAAACAACACATCTTGCTTGTTGTTCTGTAGTAGATTTGGCAGATATGCTCCCATCTTTTCTTATTTAATTTTATTTTTTTTATTTCTTTTTAGGACCGTCAGTTGAAGATCAAGGATTTAGTCCTGTCCACTCATGAGCGAGCCGTCAGGAACTGTCCCTGGACCATGAGTCTGTGGAAGAGCTACCTGCAGGCTCTGGAGAGGCACGGCGCCGACCATCAGAGTGTGTCAGGTAACGGCTGAAGAGACGCCTCAGCATGTTTTTAATATTGCCGTTCCCCTGTAGAAGCCTCGCGTTGCCTTGACGGCGTGTCGGATCTCATTTTGTCCTTCCGCACAGATGTTTTTGAAAAGGCGCTGAATGCAGGTTTCATCCAAGCGACGGATTACGTAGAAATATGGCAGGCGAACCTCGACTACCTGCGGAGACGAGTGGACTTCAGTAAAGGTGGGCGCAGTGCTGCATCATAGGTGAATCTGGGATCAACCGTTTAACTGATGGTGTTGTGTTTCTGTTCTCTAGAATCCAGTAAAGAGCTAGAAGAGCTACGTGCCGCCTTCTCTCGATCCCTAGACTACCTGAAGCAAGATGTTGAAGAAAGTGGGTGGATTTCTCTGAAACAGATTTTTTTTTTTTTTTATCAGCTTTACTTTGATTCAGTTCAGTTCTGTGTGTTTGTCATGCAAATTCACAATGTGATGTCAAGGATCTTTACATGGCAGACTTATTTTCATACATCTTGTTGTTTGAAATAAATAAACATGAGTTCAGATCAAATATCTAAACAGAAACATGCAACCAGATGAATCCAAATTGGAAATGCACTCCAATATGATGCTGCTTATAATACATTGCAAGATAGTTTTGAAATGCGAGACGTTGTTTACCTAAACGAGGTTACGCCGTTGTGGTCTTGACTTTGCAGCAATCCCTCCACCGGAGCAAGAACATGGCAGCAGTGGATGACTGATCTGAATCATTAGCCTTGCAGAGACTCATTTCTCTGAACTCGCTCTTTATTTTGACGCATCTCTCCATGTTTTGTGACCTCAGGGTTTGGTGAGAGCGGAGATCCGTCTTGTGCCATTATGCAGATTTGGGCTCGGATAGAGGTAGGCAAACCCTCTGTGACGAATCACTTTTTAAGAGAGTAAGTGCTGTTACAATTATGGGATGTTTGTCAAGGCTAAATGGGGATTTAACACACGATTTTCATCAAAAACCTTTAAGCTTCATGAAATCAGTGCGGAGAAAGCTACTGAAATGCAAATGTGCAGTTTGTAGAGGACTTGTTCCTAATCAATTCAAAAGTATGTAATATATTCTGTCCTTTTAGGATGTAGAACAGGAAAAGCTGAATTTTGTCATCTTTTACATCCTCTGCCCACCAGGCCCACCACTGCAAGAACATGCAGAAAGCAAGAGAACTGTGGGATAACATCATGACTAAAGGGAACGCCAAATACGCCAACATGTGGTTGGAGTACTACAGCCTTGAGAGGTTTGTCAGATGGACTCAAAAAGAGGGAAACTTTATTTTAAAATGGCACAGAAATGCTTTATAGACTTAATTCCCCAAGCATTTGTTTCCCCTCCTTTCTGACCCATAGAGCTTATGGAGACATGACTCACTGCAGGAAGGCTCTCCACAGAGCGGTTCAGTGCACCTCAGATTACCCAGAACACGTGTGTGAAGTCCTGCTCACCTTTGAGAGGGTGGAAGGTGAGTTTCATCCTGGAATAAAAAAAAAGAACAGAGAAATAAAGAACTTTTTACATGGCAAGAGGAGACATTTTTTTATAATTTATTGGACCGATGCCGACGTTAATGCCTACGTATGTCGTGCATCCCCAGTTGAAACGCACTTTTATTTATTTAAGGACATTGAAAAATGTCAGTCTTCTTAAACTTGATAGCACCTATTTATTTAGTTTAAATTGCTTCATATAAACCTTTTACCACATAGCAAGTCATAAGCACTGTACATATGCAGCAGTTTTCCAGGCTCCTAAATATTTGAACCGTCTTAGTGTGTTTGCTGCAAAGTCTGAATGTGCTGAATGTTAGAAATGAATATTTACTGAAATATGTTGGAATACACATTCTACAGAGTTCTAACAATCACCATCATCCTCAGGCATGTCGGCCTCAACCTGACTTTAGCCCTTGGAAGAAATGTCCTGCTTACTTCTTCTTTTCAAACTTCATTTGGTGTAGCAGCTGCTTTTCAAAAGCTTTTCTGCTTTTTGAAAGTGTTTCCACATTAGACTGACTCCACACTCAGACTGTTCACGTATAGATGTGTTCTAATCCAGGTACGCTGGAGGACTGGGACACAGCGGTGCAGAAGACGGAGACGCGGCTCAACAGAATAAATGAGCAGCGAGCAAAGGTAGGAGCGTACGACGGCCCTGCAGCATCGCTGTATTATTGTGCACCTGCACACCGTGCTGATGCAGCTGTGTTCGGCTGACGTTTCCGTGTTCTGCCCATCTGTCAGGCGGCAGAGAAAGAAACCAACCTGGCGCGTCACGAGGAGGATAAAATGGAGCAGCGGCGGAAGGCCAGGGCAGAAAAAAAGGCCCAGAAGAAAAGTCGAGGCGGGGAGAAGAGAAAAGCAGAGCAAGATGATTATCAGGGGGACTGGACTGAGGAATCGGGTAAAAATGTTTGAGTGATTTAAAAAAGAAAAATAACCTACATTTTATTTTCCGATTCAGGGAAATGTTGACTCCCCCCCTCTCCTACCTGTATTTTACAAGCTCCTAAAAGGCAGAGAGGAAACGGTGACAACAACCCAGACGAGTACATGGAGACTGAGACCGGACTGTTTGGGAGGAACGCCACTCCTGGGAATAAGCCTGGCCCGGGTGGAGCTAGGAATGCCCAGCAGGGGTCAGCGGTCGCCGCCCAGAGGCAGAACGACGACCGGCGTGAGCTGCGAGACGACAGCTGCAGCGTGTTCATCAGCAACCTGGCGTACACCCTGGAGGACCCAGAGGCCAAGCTGAAGTCGCTCTTTGAGAGCTGCGGTCCGATCCGACGGGTCCAGCTGATCACCGGCAACAGAGGGATCTCCCGAGGCTACGGCTACGTCCAGTTTGAGTCGGCGGCGGCGGTCCCCGAAGCTCTGAAGCTGGACAGGAAGGAGGTGGAGGGCAGACCCATGTTTGTGTCACCTTGTGTTGACAAAACCAAAAATCCCGAGTTTAAGGTGAGAACACATGTGTGCTAATATCATCAGAAAGTCTTCCCAGTTCAGTGTTTATGGAATGGATCACATTTACCACCTTATGCAAATGTAAAATTATTAATTTAAAAAAAACGACATGAAAGTTAATTTTCCTGGGTCGTGTTGATTTTTGTTTTTCTCCCATTTAACATTTAGATTTTTATGTTAAAAATAAAAACAGAAACTTGGAACACCTTTTGATATAATGGACAAAAGAGTTAATTTCCTTTGTTGCTTTAAGTTGATTAAAACTTAAAGCAACACTGAAACCTTAAAGTCCCTTTGACAACACATTCGATTTCAAAAATGCTTAATTTTCATTGGGCAGCCAGTCACTGAAAATTCATATGTGTGCTTCAAATTATTTTGATGAACAAAGTCCTGCTACATGGTGAACATGTCAAAATGTTGTTGTACCTTGAAACCACTCCCCAATTGTTTTCTGTTTACCTAGGGAGGGAAGACTTAACACATTTTCACAATGATGTTCTCTGCAGGTGTTTAAGTACAACACATCGATGGAGAAACACAAAATCTTCATCTCTGGGCTGCCGTTCTCCTGCACTAAAGAGGAGCTGGCTGAGATCTGCAAACCTCACGGCAGCATCAGAGACGTTCGCCTCGTCACGTTCCGCTCAGGGAAACCGAAGGTGAGAGATTCGGTTTCTTGCAGAAGTATTCACGCCCTTTGAACTTGTCCACGTTTTGATGCGTTACAAGTTTAAACTTCTGTGTTCCTCGAGGAGTTTGACGCAGTTTTTTTTTTTCTTAACTAAATTGCTTATGCGACGTCAGACTTCAGATCAGTAACAGTAAACAGCAGATTTTAAGTGTTGCCACGTTTCTAGATTAGATTTTCAGTGTTGACTAGGCCGATATCACACATAAATATACTCTGATGTAAACAATTTTCTGCAGCAATTCCCTGAAGTATTAGTTTTCTGCCTCTGGAACGTAGGACAAAAACTTCTGTGCTACTTTGTGTTTGTCTATCACATTAATACAGATTAAATTGCATTGAATTTTGAGGTTATGATGCCATAAATTGTGGAAATGGTCAGTGGCTGTGAATATTTTGTCAAGATCCAATAAAAGAAGCCAGAAGAGTTAAAATATCCAAGAGAGCCATGTTTGTGATGCACTGACCTCTCTTTGCAGGGTCTGGCATATGTTGAGTTTGCAGATGAAACGCAGGCGTCTCAGGCGGTGCTGAAACTAGACGGCATCGATGTGGAGGGTAACAAAATCTCGGTTGCCATTAGCAACCCCCCACGCAGAAACCTGACGGATAAGCCTGGCTCCAGCCGACCCGCAGGAGACATAATGCCTCGTCAGGCTTACGGATCGTAAGTTCACCAGCATTTCTTCCGCATTTCCAGCGTGTTGCTTGTCGTTGCAGCTCCTAAAACTGATTCCACGTTTCCCCGTTTCAGGAGAGGGAGAGGACGCACCCAGCTCTCTTTACTCCCTCGCTCTTTGCACCGCCAACCGGCGCCTCCAGGCAAAGTGGAGAACGGGACTGCAGCAGAGCGAGCGCCGCCGCCGCCGCCATCAGGCAGCACGGCGGCCAACGCGGCCGGAGAGCCGAGGTCTTTGTCAAATTCAGACTTCGCAAAGATGCTTCTCAATAAGTGAGCGAAACCGAGGGGAGCTGTGAACTCCTCCTGCTGAAAGCCATCCTGTGTCCTTACAAATTAGTGTTGGTGATTTCTGCTGTAGTTGGTTTCCTGACAGTCCCTTTAATCTCACTCACACCTTCATCATCCGTTCTGCAAGATTGCCTTAACAGTCATGCACCTTCCCTCCGTCAAAGACCCAAACAAACAGAATTTTTATTTTTTCTCCGGTGTGACTGATTGTTTGACTGCCAGACTGGTTTATATATGTATAAAAAAAAAAAGAAAAAAGAAAAGTGTATTATATTTGTGTGTAAATATGTGAAGCTGTTGAGTTTTCTGCTTTTGTTTCTTGCTGTTTAAAGGATCTGATAGATGATTACTTGAGAGTATTTTTTAAATATTCAAAACAGCCGAACTTGTATTGATTTAAAAGGGGAAAAAAAAAAAAGTATATGCAAAGGCTCTGACATGGTGTAATATAGTTTGTGTGTACATAATGTGGACGTGCTCTGGTGACGTTTTAATTTTGTGTTACTTAGGACGCATCAAACATGTTTAGCCATTATATTTTTTACAGATGCGTGGTTTTACTAGTCATTGTTAAGTTATTACGGAGTGCACCTAATTGATCCATCAAATTAATACGGATTAACTTTTTTTTTTTTTTATCTATTGTGAGAGCTTGTTTTACAGTAGAGAAGCTGTGACACTCCTGAAGCTGGATTTTTCTGTCGTCATTGAGCCGTTCCAGATACACTGTCCTATCTTTTATCGGTTTTATTGCATCCTTTCAGTCGTTACAGAAAACAGCGTCCGCTACCAAGTCGGTTACGTCTCAGAAACCGATGTTTGTTTACGGCCCAAGCGGGGATTTATCGGAGTTGAACTGGATTTCCTTCTTGCTGTGAAGTTTTTAGTATTTCAAGATATTTGCTCACTCCGTGACGATCAACAGCTCACCGATTGTCCGACCGCGTGGCGCTCCAAGAGTCTGTAGACGAACTTCTTATTAGTTTTGAGAAGCTGTTGAGTAAATTTAATTTCACAGCTTGTGGGGAAAATAAACGGTAAACGGAGTTGCGAGAAACTTTTAAAGGGAAAGTGCGACTGGAAAGGTGACGCTGTGCCCTTCAGTCCCGGGTTTTGTCCTCAGAGGTTCGTTTCGTCCTTAATCATGTCAAAGGATCTCCACGGTAACCCACTAAAACAAACGACGGCTGTCATCTCACACGTAGGTCTTTGGAGAATCTATGCAGTTTTTCCATGTCGGGGTGAAGAGGTTGGGTTCTTGTACATACTGTTCAGTAAACAAAGGTCTCCTTAGTTTGTAATAAAAGCAGATTTACATTTACAGATGGTATGTGTTGCTCTCACCACAGTGCCCTATGTCTAGAGTGAACTAAAAGTGTAAATACCAGTCTGAAGTCATCTTCTGTTTTAATGTCCAGTACTAAATGGTTGTATTGTGAGTTTTGCTGTTTTGTATGATTTCTAAAGTTCATGTTTTAAATTTGGAGGATCTGAAAAGAATAAAAGGCTTTCAGAATTTATTTTAGTTTGTTTGCAGGTGCATCAATTAGACCATGGAAAAGTTCATGTTCTAGTAGTGATCAAAAAGTGAACCGTATAGATTAATTGCATACATTTTTAATAATGCTTTTGTGGTTGATGAAAACCTTAAATTCACTTTTTTTTTTTTTTGGAGATTTGAATATTACACAAGACCAATAGTTCATTAGTTGGGCTTCAAGGAGGTTCTGGATTCAAACTGTGGATTGAGGTCTTTCTGCATGTATTGGGTCAGTCCATCCCTCCTGCCCTCCTTCGTGGTGGTATTACTTATTTGGCCACGCTTCCTTTTTCACTTATGCCCTGACGTCTCTTCCGCAAATTTTCTTTGTTCATTTCATCTTTTCATCTATGTGAGCCTAGTATATTATATTTTAAAATTAATGTAATGGATTGAGTACTCTGGAAGTTTGCATTTCTAAAAGAATGATTTTTTTTCTTTTACATTCTATATGATGATGTACTTATTATAGAATTAAGGCCTAGACATTGATGGGAAAGACTAGCTGCTTGACAGAAGCTCACTGTTCACAGGATGCAACATCCAGGCATATTTATGGAAAGTTAAGTGGAAGAAAAAGGTGCACCAGCAAAAAGGATAACTGTTTTGAAAGGACTGTGAAGCAAGGCCCATTCAAGAGTTTGGGGCAGAAGAATGGAGATTCATTGCTTCTGTTCCTCAACACATTCATGCAGTAATGAATGTAAAAGGAAACCCAACAGAGCACTTTTTACTGTATCAGGATTTTTTTTTGTCATTTGAACACTTTAGTATATTTTAACTAAATTTAAGGTTTTTATAATATGAGTCAATATTAACAGAACTAAACACTTGACATGCATTTTTGCACTCATCTAATAACATAAGAAAATAATTTCAATATTTGAATTAAGATGCTCCTGTGCATCTTTGTTAGACATTTTATAACCAAAATCTCATTCGATGTCAAAAGGGGTTTGCGCATGGTAAAGAAACAATTACTTTTATTTTAAAATAAATACATGAAAGTGCTTCACAGTATTAGCAAACAACTTTTCCTCAAGGCAAATATTTAAACACTTTTTAAATTGCAGCTTAAAAATTAAATAATTTCCTCACGTTAGTAGTCAAAACTTCCGTTTGCACTTAAAGAAAAATAAAATACTTGCAAGATGTTTAATGGTTTGACTCTGGCCAAATGAACACCATAATTTAGAAGAAACTACAGACAGAAAAACTTCTAAATTAAACGGTGCACGGTGGTGCAAGAGTACATCATGCTCCCTCTTCTCTCCGGTTTAGTTGTGGGCTGGAATGGTCTGTTTGCAGCTGGGACAGGCCTGGTTCCGGTCGGCTTCTGGGAGTCCCACGGCGTACTCCGTTGTGGAAATCAGCAGCGTGTCCAGTGTCATTTCCGTGCATTTGGCTATGAATCGAATGAAGGGACGCACGTCCCCCTCGTTGGCCGTGTTCAAAGTGGCGTAATATTCTGCCCGTTGCTCTTTGCGGATGGTAATTGGCGGATATCTCGCCTGCATGAGCACGAGGTTCATGAGCAGCCGGGACGTGCGTCCGTTCCCGTCTACAAATGGGTGTATGTACACCAGCTTGTAGTGGGCCAGAGCTGCGTACTCCACGGGGTGCAGCTGCAGGGCTTCCTCAGAGTTGAGCCACTGGACCAGCTCGTCCATGTGTCGCTGCAGGTCTTTGGGGTGTGGTGGGATGTGGTGGCCCACGAACACCTGGCTGGTCCGCAACCGACCGCCCTCCACAGGGTCTACGTAGCCGAGCACTCGTCGGTGAATCTCCAGGATGTTGCCGACGGTGATGGCTCCTGATCTGGACAGCAGCGTGGTGTTGATGTACTTCATGGCTGCATCCACGCCGATGGCCTCGTTCTGCTCCTGCAGGCTCTTACCGGGTACGGCATAGCGCGTCTCGATGATGTGTCGGATCTCGGACAGAGTGAGGGTGTTGCCCTCTATCGCCACGGTGTGATAAATGTGGTGGTAGTACGTCTCCTCCATCACTCGACGGAGCGCCGAGTTGCCTTTGGGAATGGACATCAGCCTGCGCACTTTACTGTCGATTAGGCTGAAGTAGCGCTGGTCGATCTCCTCCACCAGGGGAAGGGTTCGGTCTCTACTGACCAGAGCTCTCTCGTTACACGGTGAGAGGGCCAAGGCCTTGGTGTAGAGGTGGTCCGCCTGGACCACATCCTTCTCCTCCTCCAGTATGGTCCCCAGCTCCGTCAGAGCGTCCACAAAGTCAGGATTCATACTAAGAGCGTGCACCAGCAGCTTGTGAGCCTTCTCCCTCTTCCCAAGTTTCTTCATCTCCAGAGCCTGCTGCAGCGCTGCTTTGGCCTCCAGCTCTGTCTCTGCATTCAGAAAACAGAAATGATGCAAGTGAAACATACAGCAGGAAACTAGATTCTTGGGGTACAGAATAACAATTATTACAAAGTACTCATTGAGACACGTTTTTAATTACTCTTATTTGTTATTTTAGTCACATTACAACCAAAAACTTTAATCATTTTTAACTTTTTCTAAACTGATAAAATCAGAAAAGTGTGGTCAACAATTATAATCACTTCCTTTTACTTTGATACCCCTACATACAAGTGAGGACTACTAAGAACCTTCAAAAAGTCACCTGCGTAATTTAGTTGTGGTACGATTACAATTTGAATTGTTGTTAACAGTTTGAACTCTGGTCACTGGATACCAAAATATTAAACTTTGTGGTCCATGTGTAAAACAGGATGCAGTAGGAAAACTCACACAGTCCATTATTCTCAATATAATCACACAATGCAGATACTTTTCTTTAGCAGAGACAAGAAGATTGATTTAGAAGATGGATGGAGCCAAATCCTTGGCAATGGTGAGAAAACAAACTGTTTGAGGACATCGAAGATTTAAGTCTGGGGTAGAGCTTCGACCTCGAGCTGCAGTAGATTGATTCAAACAGGAAAAAAAAAAAAAAAAAACTCCCAGTGCCTTTAATAGGCCATCCGTACCTTTGCTGGGTTTGGTCCTCTGAGGCAGCACATCCAGGGCAGTGAAGGGGACAGTCAGGCTGGTGGACTGCACAGCTGGAGGAGGCTGTGAGCTCCCCCACAGCTGGCAGCGGAGCTGGCTGATGCCCCTCGTGGAGCCACAGCACTGGTTCTGCAACCCTATCAGGGGAAGCAGTAGGGCCACCAGAGAGCCGAAAACCACGCACAGCAGCGGGCCCCATCCTCCGAGGACACGGCGGCCGCTGATGTAGCACCACTCCGTCACAGCAACCATGGTGATCCCAAGTTAAATCCTCCATCCTTCGGCGCTAACAGCCCCCCATCTAGAGCCGAAGGGTGGCTGAGAGGAGGGAAACCCCGACCAGAATGAACACCTGCCTAGTCACCGGAGACTTTAAAAAACCTACGCTAGCTGTTTTGATTTACGTCTCTGTTGTACTTTGTTTCTTTCAGTTAGCGCTTCACAACAAATTCTGATGAAACCTTCTGAGTAAGATTGTTTCTCTCCGTCGGCACGAATGTGTACACATCAGACTTCCTCTTGGAGACATCTGAGTAATCTCGCGTATTATTGGTCAGAAGCTTAATGAAAAGCTGTGCCTATTGGTTAGAAATATAGCAAAACAATATGAAGTTCGTAACCGTTTCTGATTGGTTCATGTGTGGGATAGTTTTCCCTCAGCATAAACTGTCAGGCTTAGTTTACGCAACAGTTAGAAAATTACGTACACAGAACAAAGAGGAGTTAAAACTATTTAGCTTTCCCGATAAGATGAGATTGTGACGTCGTTTTATTTTTTAATTTTTTCCCCCCGTCACAAATTTACGTTTGTCTAAAGATGAGTAAATAGCCTTAAAGTATTTTCAGCTTTCGTTGTAAGTCAGTTTATTTTTAAAAATCTAACATTTAGCTTGAGTAATCGTATTAAGTGTATTTTTTTTCTAACAGCAGTATATTTTGTATTTAAAAGAAAGTGACACTGGAAAAACATCAATTTATTTAATCTAATTTACTCTGTGTAGAGTGGACACCTACGACTAGGTAGCTGGTAAGACTCAGAAGCATTCAAGATAGTTTAGTTGGTAGCAGTGAGTATTAATATGAAACATATTATTAATGGTTTTGTAAACACGATTAATACATTATTTTATGAGATAGGTGGACTTATGTAAATATAAGTCCACTGATATAATTAAAGTATTTGGTTGAAAGCAGAAACTCATCAAAAATGTATAAGATACTGAAAGACAATAAAAATGTTTTCTTGTAGACAGAAAATACAAATTACAGTTTAATGATATGGAGAGATGATAGAGTTAAAACATGATATAAACACACAACATTGAAAGAAAAAAAAACGGTTTTTTTTATTAATTAACAGCTGTGTGGATATTCATTTCAACCTAATTAACACTGATACCCTTAAATGAATTAAAGTGCAACCAATTGCCATCAGAAATAATTATCAAAGCCCACGTGTTTGTTATTTAATCTTGACATTAATGCATTTTTTGTTCTGTAGGAGATTTGTTTTATAAAAACACCAGTGAACCAGCAATATAATGATTACCGACTAACACAGGACACTGGTCAGGGTCTGAAGAGAGCCAGCTGGAGAAGGTTTTATTTTAAACTGAAGGGAGCTTAGTAGAAAAGCATGATAGATTTCCCAGATTACTATTAAGTAAAATAATTATGAAAATCTTGCATTGTTTTCCTTCAATTGCAATAATTTAGTCATGCTTTTTTTTTTTAACTATTGGAGGACGTTTGAGTACCCACAGAGAATTCATACATGCACCAAGCATTTACAGAATGGAGCATCTGAGCTCCATTCTGTAAAAATCTGTGCAAAATTTGTCTTTCAAATAGCAGTTTGTAGATGCTAAGGTGCAAGTGTGATTTGTTACTCTTTTAAAAGGCCAAGATTTCTTCAGAATCAGTGTGTAAAACAGTGTTTTGATACTGCTGCACCACAAGGTCACTCAGTAAAACCTTATCACACTCACACTGCTGAGGCATGAACAGTTCATGTGGGTCACAGACATAAAAACACTAAGACACACACACATAGTGAATCTTAAACAGTGTGCTTCTCTTAGAAGAATGGCAGTTGCCTCGTATACTGGTAACTATCTTAATTGATAGCATTAATACAATAATTGTCTGAGGAGGAAAACAGAGGAAGAGCAAGGTTGTTCTTCCAACCATTCATAATTATTTTGTATTCCCATCATCATGCAATGCATCGGGAAACTGGGAACCATGTAAAATAGAGAGAGAGAGAGAGACCTTGTGTAACCAAAGGTTGAAGAAATTACCAACAATAGTTCTGCTGTTTTCTATCCTCAAAATAAATCCAACACACAAGTTTTTAAAACTCCAACAATTCGAGCTGAGGACCTTTCTGTGCTGCCATCTGCAGCCTTCTAGCCCACATGTTGACCACGTGAATTTTATTTTAAGGACTGTAGCGCTCTGTCAATTTTTCAATTTTATGTCCTTACAAACGCTAGAGGGCAGTAGTGTCCTTTTAAAGTGACATGCCAATCACAACCCAACACCTCTTGTTCTCACTGCAGCACCCATGGCCTAAAAATCAGTAATTTTAAGACATGAGCATATGGCTTCTAGATTTTAAACACAGACTGACAGGAGAGTCTTAAAGATTTTTGGGGTTTTTTTTTTGTTAGTTTTTTTTTTTTTTCATTAAACCCCTGTTCTGTAATACACCTTATCTATTTATAGCAGCATTAATGTAATTGCCACCTGCTATGAACAGCATGAGGTGATCAGGACTGACTCCCTGGATAGTTGCCAAAGCCAACGCACTTCTCTTCAGCAGATGGGCATGGCGGGCGATCAGCTCTAAGTAGCTGTTATTCATGCACAGCCTGTGACTTTGCACACCCAAATACAGTCACTACTGCTACTACAGTTAGAGTTATGAATGAATAATTCTCTCCCTGTTTCTTTGTACTTTTATAAGTTTTGAGTTTATGAGGTTTTCCTTGTTGTGTTAAAAAGCCCGAACCCACGGCATTTCCCACAACTAAACAGTCTTTTTCTTCTCCTTTGGCTAACATTCACCTTGAAGCATAATAGCGATGACTATTAGTACGCTTCTATGTTTTATTTATACCCGTTAACGAAAAAGGAGGCTCTGTAAGTTACATTTACCTTTATATCCCAGTTGTCTGTCAAGGATGATGGATGGAAAGGAGCAAGAAAGATGGAAAACATGATGACATTTAATCAGCCTGCTGTCACTGATTAACTGTGATGGCTGGAAGGACAGCTGCGCCTCATGGGATGCAGGCCTGAATATTGTGTAACTAGGTTAAAATTATATAGACTCACTGCTGTATAAATTTTGCCACTGCACCAGGACATATTCGTCAGGTATAGGAAGCCGCTTTCTCTCCATAATGCATGAAACCAGGCCCATTGCCGTGGAGGCCACAAGGAGCCACAACAGGAAATTCCACATACGCAGCCTCAGCATGCAGTCTGTGTTTGGGCCATTAGAAATGAAGAGCAAAATCCTAGCAGCACGCAGCACTGCCGTGGAAACAGTCATTATGACAGCCTCACCCTCTCCTAATCAGCACTCAGGGAAATATTTACCTGTGTAGCTGCACTGAGAGCTGCTTCATGCAGCTTTTACTATGACCACAACTACATAAGACGCCTCTATGCAGGAAAAAAAAAAAAAAACTAATCAAAAAAACAACAACAAAACAAACCTTTTCTAACCTTTCACCACTTTATTTTATATAATCTATATTCTGATGTAATTTATCGTTTGCTAAGGAACTTGTGTAATTATGTTGAAATGGTAATGCTAAAAAAAAACTACCAATAACATTTTCTTTGTGCTACTAACCCCTATCATCTTCTTTAACAGTCCCAGATAAACCAATAACTTTCTAGTAAGTCAAAATATTTGATCAAATTTAGGGGATTATTTGCTGTAACAGCACAATATCATAATCAGCAGCTGGACGTTCTTAGATCCGGAACCTGGGGGACAAATTTGCAGGGTTAAAAGATGTCTGTCTGTCTGTCATTACAGATAATGGAGGATTGAGCAAAACGGCAAACAGCAAATCATAAAACTTTGTCAGTAATTCAAGATTCATTCAAAATTGTATGTAAATCTTCATTACTTTCTGAAACTTCAGTTTTTGGGGTTTTCTTTCTGTTTTTGCCCATTTTTTAAATTGATACATTTAAAATTTGATGGATGGATGGATGGATGGATGGATGGATGGATGGATGGATGGATGGATGGATGGTGAGACATTCAGTTGTTAGAACCCAAAAGGCAGAAAATGTCCCCATCTACTGGATAGGTAGAGATTATATTCAGCCTGTTTTTGCTCATGAACACAGAAGTAAAAATTAAACGCCATTTATAAATGGTGTTTAATTAACTGTTTGCATATGAATATTCTAACACTCCAGGATGAAACTTGTCTAGATCTAAATTTTTTGCTCTTCCTCCAACAAGGAAGAGCAAAGTGACTAATAGTGACTAATAAATCTATGTTTTTATCTGAAATATGATTTTTCTGTGAGAAATTCCCCTTTTGTTTCTTTAAATTCATGCACATTACAGAAAGTCGGTGTTAGAAGTATTTCCCCATTCAGGAATCAGTGGATTCTGAAATAGGAGGTTGCAGTCATTTGAACTTTCAGACAAGACCTCGGTTTCTCTTTTCCACTGTGGCGTTATTGTTGTATTACCACTTTCGGTCTAACTTTTGTTCTTGCTTCCAAATTGGTTTGGTTAGAGCAAGAAATGACATAGATAAGCATAAGTATTAGTGGGTGCTGCATTCACATTTACCTATTAACCTATTTAATAGGTTTGAATTTGATTGAAAAATTAATTTATTCCAGTAACTGAACACATTATATAAATTCATTGCACAAAAACTGATGTTTTCAAGCTTTTTTTCCCTGTTAGTTATAATGATTTTCAACTTACAGCTGATGACACATTTAAGATTAGAATATTACATCAGACCAGTGAAATAAAAAACCCTTTTAATACAAATGTGGTCTTAATGATATGTATGTTACTTGTTTAATCTGCCTATGGAGCCTTTGTAGAAAAGTACCTTCTTCATTAGCTATGTGACAAGACAAAACAAAAATAGTACAATTTAAGGTATTCTTAAAATGCATTACATTAAATTTTATGATAAACAAATTACATCAAATTCACAAATATTTGATCTCCGTCTGATTTACATAGTTAAGTGTCTTGTTTCTGAATGTTATTGTGCGTTCTGTCCGGACTGTTCCTTTGAACAGTTTGGCATTTACACCTTTCTAAGAAATAATATATTTGAGCCTGTGATATTTAGAAATTTGTAATTTACCCACTTACCTGTTGCTTAATTTGAATCTTGATGCATCTACAACCTCAGATAGTTAAAAATAACACGTAAAACAAGTTTTTTAACTTACAGATGTTTTAAATTTTCTAATTTTCTTGTGTCAGTTCAAAGAAGTACATTTGCATTGAGCTTGTGCTTATTATGTCTGTTGTTCCTTATAATTTAGTTGCCTTTTTCACCCATTATAGAATAGGCCCAATTTTTGTTTTTGCTGTAAAACTTCAATTTAGCTGCTTAAAACATGGTTAAAAATCATAGCATTTCTGCTTTGGCCTACTTTTCTTTTCCAACAATCCAACTGAACCACTGCTTTGGTTCAGCGGCAAGACAAATGTGGAAGAATGAGCCGCTGATGTTGCAAACGTGATGGCATGAAATGCTGCAGATAAATCTGTGCCCATCTGGCATAAGCCCACATGAACTTCAGGCCCCTCAGCTGCAAATGCAGTGAAACCGCATGGATATGCAGTAAAATGCCTTTTTCTGAATGCTTCATGGCACTTTTGGATTTCTATCCGAATGGAAAAGTCTCATGAATAGCTTGGAGTCCGTTATCTTTAATATATAAGCCAGGTGTGCCTTTACCCCCTGCTTTCTTTGTGTTAAATGACCATGATGATGTATGGTAAATGAGGCTCTCTCATTAATGTCAGAGTAGTTAAGGCATTTTGCATTGAAATTGGAGAGCATATGCGGTTGGATAATTTTCGCTCCAGCTGACCTGCTAACTTAAAGCACACTCCAGAGATGACCTGTCAGAGGCCATTAAAATAACACTCTCTCTTTTCCCTGTTTGCTGGAACTGGGCTCCAAGAGGTGGAAAATCCCATCTGCTCACCTGAAAAAAAAGGTGACCTGTCAGTGCAGGAAATAAATCCCCCTGGCACAGGAACCAAGCATCCCTCCCTATCGGCTCACACTTCCCCGTCCAGCCTCCGCGGAGCCATCTGCAGGCTTGGCTTTCTGTGTGAGAAGAGACTTTGTTCTGGTTGACAGGGCTGGGTGTCAGAGATCGAGGATCTCGTTAGACAGTCAGAGCAGGAGCGATGGTGGCTCTCTTTACACTCTCTCAGTATGAATGCTTCTGCAGGCACGGTTGCTCTGCGGGTGGAGGAGGGTCGGGGGTCTCAATATGGATGGCAGAGAGAAGGAGAGTCAGACTTAGACCTGCTGCTCCGCTCAGCTTCGACCATCGAAAATGTCCATCTTACCAGAGGGAGTCTGCTCCAAAATGCAGCAGCCACATTTTCATTGGCAGGATGACAAGCGGCGCTACAAGACAGTTTGAGTGAGGTCAGGATGGCTTTCTCCCCTCAGGTGGCAAGAAGTGAGGGCAGGCGGCGGACTCTGACCGCAGTCCCGGAGCTTCTCTGGGATCAATAACCCACAGTTTACAAAAAAAGGGGAAACTATCACAGCTCTATTCAGCTTCCTCCTGCTGGTTACAGAACAATACTGCTTCTTAATGTTCGCGTTTCAGTGTTAGATACTTAAAGCAGGGATGTTGATGAAATGGCCAAACTAAAAACGGTTTTCCACACCTTTCATCATCACTGTAAAAGTTGTGTAAAATGTAATTTTGCTATTTCTTTAAACACAATATTGTTCCTGTATATAATGGCAGAATCAACACCAAAATGACTCACCAGATATATCATCAGCTTTCCTTCTGGTCAGTCTCCAGACCTACATCTGGAATACCGGGGTTGACAAAAAGGGGCTTTTCAAAGCATTAATAGTGCCGGCAAAATATGCCACTGGTGACTTTATGCCCTGTATTGTCAGTTTGAGGTATTTATGTATTTATTTAGAACAGGAAAATGCAAAAGGCTTACGCATAAAATGGAGAAGCAGTCCGTTTCTATAATCGTAAGAAACAGAAAAATAAAAAGGAAATTAAAAAAAATGCAGAAGTTCTAAAATCAGCAAATGATCGAACTTAAACTGAGTAAGAAATACTCAGGGATGTATACGGAACGTTACAGAGGGTATGCTTTTTTTTTATTTTTTATTTTTTTAGCATAGGTGTTTATATGCAATAAAGGATGCCAAAATGAAATAATGCATCACACATAATGTAATGTCAAAAAAAGGTTGGGATTCAAATCTATTGGCAAAAATCAGCATAGAAACAATGTTACCGTCTGTTTAGATGCTCTGCTCTGTATTTCTCATCCATAAAAGCAAAAGTGGAACCGTTGCTGTCTAAATAGGTGAACTCCAAATTATACTTTTCTTTCTTGCATAATGACATTCACAGTTTCCTCAAACTGCCTACTTAATACAGTGTTAGCAAATCCTGTGTGTGTTCCCACTCTGCAACATGTAACCTTTAGAGCAGCTCTTACGTAAGTTATAGAGTTCATAGTGTGACTTCTTCTTAGGTTTTCACCAACTCTTTTTCCGTTTTTGTCTTAAAACTGACTGGAGAAAATATCTTTCATACTCTGTGGTAAAATGAAAAAATACTAAGACCAGAGGGAGGGTTGGTAATTCATTTTACTGAGTGTTTGTATGGATTAATATATCAACAGTGAGTAAAGTGGAGGCTGTTTGCTCCCAACACATTGCCCGAAGCCTGAAGAGACGCGCATGATTTATTCAGTTCATGCTCCATTCTGTCTGAGCGCTTTCTCGTTTTCACAAAGGCTTTCCTCTCGCAGAAATGATTGGAGGAGACTGACATGCTCTGAAGCAGGTTTTGGGGTCTCGCTGGCCGTCCTGGTGGGCTAAATGTTGCCTTATCATATCACAAACCTCAACATGACGGATGCTGTCCTTCGGGCCCCGACAGAAAGTCAAGTCCTGCTGGCAGGTCAGCAGCTCTGGCGCCTGAGCCAGGTCTAACAGGTGAGCGGAGAGAAAATGATCTGCAGGAAAGACAGCAGACTGAAATAATTGGATCTCCACAAAGGGGAAAGCCATTACCAAGGACCTCCTCTCAGGCACATCCTGCTGTTTTCACTTATTATCTCACTTCCAGAGTGGCCTGTGCGGCTCGGAGAGATTGGTGCCTTCGCCGGCAGTCATGTCAAATGAATGTAGCAATGATTCAGGTGTTACTCATTAGGCCCCTGTCAGTGGAAGAGAGCAATGGCTGTTGACTTTGTTTGCTTGTTTTGCTAACGTAATAACAGGCACACAATTAAATTATAGTGCCTTACCGTAGAATAAAAATAGCACAACTCTTCTAGATGACAATGTTTGCTCGTGATTGCTTCCTGAGAGAGTTTGTATCTAGCTCATTTTCGTCTAACCCACAAAACCCTCAGATTGCTAATGCAGTCTGAGATATTGTCATCTAACAGCCAGCTCTCTCAACTTTGCTTCAGTTTGCTTTGCAAAAGAAAGTTTGACCTGTACCTTTGTTACAAGCTTTCAATGTTAAGTTTATGATTGCAAATAATGACACTGACGTTGCTGATCATCTTTAAAGGAATTCTTAAACCACATAGAGCCATTTTAT